>NC_052164.1:54050825-54317782 GCF_902713615.1 Scyliorhinus canicula
TACTGCACTGGTAATGTCCTCAGAAAATTCCACTAAATTAGTTAGGCATGACCTGCCTTTAATGAACCCATGCTGCGTCTGCCCAATGGGACAATTTCTATCCAGATGCCTCGCAATTTCTTCCTTGATGATAGATTCCAGCATCTTCCCTATTACCGAAGTTAAACTCACTGGCCTATAATTTCCTGCTTTCTGCCTACCTCCTTTTTTAAACAGTGGCGTCACGTTTGCTAATTTCCAATCCACCGGGACCACCCCAGAGTCTAGTGAATTTCGGTAAATTATCACTAGTGCATCTGCAATTTCCCTAGCCATCTCTTTTAGCACTCTGGGATGCATTCCATCAGGGCCAGGAGACTTGTCTACCTTTAGCCCCATTAGCTTGCCCATCACTCCCTCCTTAGTGATAACAATCCTCTCAAGGTCCTCACCTGTCATAGCCTCATTTCTATCAGTCGCTGGCATGTTATTTGTGTCTTCCACTGTGAAGACCGACCCAAAAAACCTGTTCAGTTCCTCAGCCATTTCCTCATTTCCCATTATTAAAACTCCCTTCTCATCCTCTAAAGGACCAATATTTACCTTAGCCACTCTTTTTTGTCTTATATATTTGTAAAAACTTTTACTGTCTGTTTTTATATTCTGAGCAAGTTTACTCTCATACTCTATCTTACTCTTCTTTATAGCTTTTTTAGTAGCTTTCTGTTGCCCCCTAAAGATTTCCCAGTCCTCTAATCTCCCAGCAATCTTTGCCACTTTATATGCTTTTTCCTTCAATTTGATACTCTCCCTTATTTCCTTAGATATCCACGGTCGATTTTCCCTCTTTCTTCCGTCCTTCCTTTTTGTTGGTATAAACCTTTGCTGAGCACTGTGAAAAATCGCTTGGAAGGTTCTCCACTGTTCCTCAACTGTTCCACCATAAAGTCTTAGCTCCCAGTCTACCTTAGCTAGTTCTTCTCTCATCCCCTTGTAATCTCCTTTGTTTAAACACAAAACACTAGTATTTGATTTTACTTTCTCACCCTCCATCTGTATTTTAAATTCCACCATATTGTGATCGCTCCATCCGAGAGGATCCCTAACTATGAGATCATGAATCAATCCTGTCTCATTACACAGGACAAGATCTAGGACCGCTTGTTCCCTCGTAGGTTCCATTACATACTGTTCTAGGAAACTATCGCGGATACATTCTATAAACTCCTCCTCACGGTTGCCTTGACCGACCTGGTTAAACCAATCGACATGTAGATTAAAATCCCCCATGATAACTGCTGTACCATTTCTACATGCATCAGTTATTTCTTTGTTTATTGCCTGCCCCACCATCTCGTTACTATTTGGTGGCCGATAGACTACTCCTATCAGTGACTTTTTTGCCTTACTATTCCTGATTTCCACCCAAATGGATTCAACCTTATCCTCCATAGCACCGATGTCATCCCTTACTATTGCCCGGATGTCATCCTTAAATAACAGAGCAACACCACCTCCCTTACCATCCACTCTGTCCTTCCGAATAGTTTGATACCCTCGGATATTCAACTCCCAGTCGTGACCATCCTTTAACCATGTTTCAGTAATGGCCACTAAATCATAGTCATTTACGATGATTTGTGCCACCAACTCATTTACTTTATATACAAACCTAATAGAATTCTTTGAGGAAGTGACAAAATTAATTGACGAAGGAAGGGCTGTAGATGTCATATACATGGACATTAGTAAGGCGTTTGATAAGGTTTCCCATGGCAGGTTGATAGAAAAAGTGAAGTCGTATGGGGTTCAGAGTGTACTAGCTAGATGGATAAAGAACTGGCTGGGCAACAGGAGACAGAGAGTAGTGGTGGAATGTTGCTCGTTCTGGGTGAGTGTGCTTAACACTCAATTTGGCTCTGTTTCGTTCGTTAGCTTTGGAGTCGCCAGGTATCATAGAACATAGAACAGTACAGCACAGAACAGGCCCTTCGGCCCTCGATGTTGTGCCGAGCAATGATCACCCTACTCAAACCCACGTATCCACCCTATACCCGTAATCCAACAACCCCCCCCTTAACCTTACTATTACACTACGGGCAATTTAGCATGGCCAATCCACCTAACCCGCACATCTTTGGACTGTGGGAGGAAACCGGAGCACCCGGAGGAAACCCACGCACACACGGGGAGGACGTGCAGACTCCACACAGACAGTGACCCAGCCGGGAATCGAACCTGGGACCCTGGAGCTGTGAAGCATTTATGCTAACCACCATGCTACCGTGCTGCCCTTTCATGCTGCGGTATCGTTAAGATACCGCCACAAGTTTCAAGGTCAAGTTCAAAGCAATAAAACCATACACCAATTAGTAAGTTCAAAAAAATGAGTTTATTATAATACAATTATAAACTACTCATGCACACGCTAAGGTGACTAAACTATTCCTACCACTAAATAGACCAATACTTATCTGAATAAGGAACTGCCGGATCAGGGGGACAATGGCCTCTTGCTCTGCACTGGGTCCGCAGACTTCAGGTTGGTACGGGTTAAAAGGGGTCAGGAGTGTCTATCTCTGGTAGCGATCGTTGTGAGACACTTACTTGCTGGCGGCTGCTTTCCGAACCTTTCCTCTCTCTCAGTCAAGGTCTTCTTCGGTAAAAGCTGGTCGAGAGGGCTGGCCAAGAGAGGAGGGCTGGTCAAGAAGAATGAACTGAGTTTGGGACCTGTCTTTTATAGGTCCCAGGGCTTCGCGCCCTTTTGGGCGGACCCTCTATCTGCTGGGGATCGATTGGGTCTCTTCCCAATTGATTTGTTTGAATCCCCCCAATACTGAGGCTGTCCCTCGACTACTGGGCGGGCCTTCAGGTGCTTTGTCTTCGAACCCCGCTGGTGCCGGGGTGTCTGGCTTCCCATACAATGTTGCAATCACTTCCCTATTTGTGTCCTTTGTCCCTGGGATCGTTCCATTACTATGCTAACTGTCCCAGAGATTGCTTCATTAGTATGCGTTTCGGTGCTGTCTGCTCTCTTAACAGACAGAATACACAGTGGTTTGTTGCAGCCTGCTTGTGCTGCAGACTTTGTCCATTTTACCCTGCAAGCTTTGCGTTCCTCCATTTTGTATTGAGGAAATGGCCAACTTCCGTGGCTACAGGAAGGGAGTGTCTCAAAATGGAGAAGGGTGACTAGTGGTGTCCCACAGGGATCCGTGCTCGGACCACTGCTGTTTGTGACCTGGAGGAAGGTATAGGTGGTCTGATTAGCAAGTTTGCAGATGATACTAAGATTGGTGGAGTTGCAGACAGCGAGGAGGACTGTCAGAGAATACAACAAAATATAGATAGATTGGAGAGTTGGTCAGAGAAATGGCAGATGGAGTTCAATCCAGGCAAATGCGAGGTGATGCATTTTGGAAGATCAAATTCAAGAGCGGACTATATGGTCAATGGAAAGGTCTTGGGGAAAATTGATGTACAGAGAGATCTGGGAGTTCATAAGAACATAAGAACATAAGAACTAGGAGCAGGAGTAGGCCATCTGGCCCCTCGAGCCTGCTCCGCCATTCAATTAGATCATGGCTGATCTTTTGTGGACTCAGCTCCACTTTCCGGCCCGAACACCATAACCCTTAATCCCTTTATTCTTCAAAAAACTATCTATCTTTACCTTAAAAACATGTAATGAAGGAGCCTCAACTGCTTCACTGGGCAAGGAATTCCATAGATTCACAACCCTTTGGGTGAAGAAGTTCCTCCTAAACTCAGTCCTAAATCTACTTCCCCTTATTTTGAGGCTATGCCCCCTAGTTCTGCTGTCACCCGCCAGTGGAAACAACCTGCCCGCATCTATCCTATCTATTCCCTTCATAATTTTAAATGTTTCTATAAGATCCCCCCTCATCCTTCTAAATTCCAACGAGTACAGTCCTAGTCTATTCAACCTCTCCTCATAATCCAACCCCTTCAGCTCTGGGATTAACCTAGTGAATCTCCTCTGCACACCCTCCAGCGCCAGTACGTCCTTTCTCAAGTAAGGAGACCAAAACTGAACACAATACTCCAGGTGTGGCCGCACTAACACCTTATACAATTGCAACATAACCTCCCTAGTCTTAAACTCCATCCCTCTAGCAATGAAGGACAAAATTCCATTTGCCTTCTTAATCACCTGTTGCACTTGTAAACCAACCTTCTGTGACTCATGCACTAGCACACCCAAGTCTCTCTGAACAGCGGCATGCTTTAATATTTTATCGTTTAAATAATAATCCCGTTTGCTGTTATTCCTACCAAAATGGATAACCTCACATTTGTCAACATTGTATTCCATCTGCCAGACCCGAGCCCATTCACTTAACCTATCCAAATCCCTCTGCAGACTTCCAGTATCCTCTGCACTTTTCGCTTTACCACTCATCTTAGTGTCATCTGCAAACTTGGACACATTGCCCTTGGTCCCCAACTCCAAATCATCAATGTAAATTGTGAACAATTGTGGGCCCAACACGGATCCCTGAGGGACACCACTAGCTACTGATTGCCAACCAGAGAAACACCCATTTATCCCAACTCTTTGCTTCAGGTCCATTGTACCCTGAAGGTGGCAACGCAGGTTGATAGAGTGGTCAAGAAGGCATACAGCATGCTTGCCTTCATCGGACGGGGTATTGAGTACAAGAGTAGGCAGGTCATGTTACAGTTGTGTAGGACTTTGGTTCGGCCACATTTGGAATACTGCGTGCAGTTCTGATCGCCACATTACCAGAAGGATGTGGATGCTTTGGAGAGGGTGCAGAGGAGGTTCACCAGGATGTTGCCTGGTATGGAGGGTGCTAGCTGTGAAGAAAGGTTGAGTAGATTAGGATTGTTTTCGTTGGAAAGACGGAGGTTGAGGGGGGACCTGATTGAGGTCAACAAAATTATGAGAGGTATGAACAGGGTGGATAGCAACAAGCTTTTCCCAAGAGTGGGGGTGTCAATTACAAGGGATCACGATTTCAAGGTGAGAGGGGGAAAGTTTAAGGGAGATGTGCGTGGAAAGTTTTTTTACGCAGAGGGTGGTGGGTGCCTGGAACGCTTTGCCAGCGGAGGTGGTAGAGGCAGGCACAATAGCATCATTTAAGAGGCATCTAGACAGGTATATGAACGGGCGGGAACAGAGTGAAGTAGATCCTCTGAAAATAGGAGACAGGTTTAGATAAAGGATGTGGATCGGCGCAGGCTGGGAGGGCCGAAGGGCCTGTTCCTGTGCTGTAATTTTCTTTGTTCTTTGTTAATGTTGGATGGGGTTACTGGATTATGGGGCTAGGATGGAGGTGTGGACCTTGGGTAGGATGCTATTTCCAAGAGCCGGTGCAGACTCGATGGGCTGAATGGCCTCCTTCTGCACTGTAAATTCTATGATTCTATGATTAGGATCATGCCTGATCATCCAACTCAGTAACCTGTCCCCGCTTTCACCCCATTTCCTTTCATCCCTTTAGCCTCAAGAGCTATATCTAACTCCTTGAAACCATACAATGTTTTGGCTTGAACTATTTCTGTGGTAACGAATTCCACAGGCTCACCGTTCTCTGGGTGAAGAAAGTTCTCCTCATCTCAGTCCTAAATGTTTTATCCCGTATCCTCAGACTGTAGCCCTGGTTCTCGACACCCCCGCCGTCGGGAACATCCTTCCTGCATTTACCTTTTCTAGTTCTTTTACAATTTTATAGGTTTCTACGAGAGCCCCTTCATTCTTCTGAACTCCAGCGAATACAATCCTAGCCAACTCAACCTCTGCTCATACGTCAGTCCCGCCATCCCAGGAATCCGTCTGGTAAACCTTTGCTGCACTCCCTCCATAACAAGAGCATCCTTCCTCAAATAAGGAAACCAAAATTGCACACAATATTCCCAATGCGGTGTCGCCAAGGCCCTGTGTTCCTGTACTTGAAACCTCTCGCAATGAGGGCCAACATAGCTTGAAACAGAAGTTCTACTTGCAGCTACTTTCAGCTGGAGCTTGTTAATTAGTTAATTGGATTAGGCCAGTTTTCAGAGGCTAGAGTCAGACAGAATATTGGTGAGCCAGCTTACAGTGCTGACTTTGCACTGAGTGCTGAATTCGGGTGCATTTGAGTGCTATAATGAGAGTTTGGTGACTGAGGGATATTAAGGGTTCATTTTTATCTAAAGTCTCGTCTTTCTTTTATTTAGTTAATTAACTTAAATGTTGCTGTTTGGGTTTAGAAGGTGAGTTTTCAATCAGCTTTAAACAGAGGTTCTACTTGCAGCTGGAGCTTGTTAATTAGTTAATTGGATTAGGCCGGTTTTCAGAGGCGAGAGTCACAGTATAAATCTGAGCAAGTTACAGTGCAGACTTTGTTTGCACTGAGTGCTGAATTTGGGTGCATTTGAGTGCTATAGTGAGAATTTGGTGACTGAGGGTATTAGGTGAAGAGGGAGCAAGGTGCTCCTTTCATTTCATTTTCTCAAAGAGTGAGAAGGGAGCCAGGAGTTTACAGAGTGCAGCTGACTGGGAGCAGAGTTGGAAGGCGGAGTTCCGTTTGGTCCACAGGGCAGCTACATTCTGTAAGTTAAGAGGGGATGGAGGCGCGGGCAGTTGCATGCTCCTCCTGTAGGATGTGGGTGGTGAGGGATACCACCGGTGTCCACGCTGACTACACCTGCGGGAAGTGCACCCAACTCCAGCTCTTCAGAGACCATGTTAGGGAACTGGAGCTGGAAGTGGATGAACTTCGGATCATTTGGGAGGCAGAGGGGTGATAGAGAACCGGTACATGGAGTTAGCCACACCCACGGTACAGGACAAGAGTAGCTGGGGAAGGAAAATCAACGGGCAGACAGTGCAAGGATCCCTCGTGGCCGTTCCCCTTCAAAACAATTACACCATTTTGGATGCTGTTGGGGGGGGATGACCTACTGGGGAAGGCCCTAGTAGCCTGGTCCCTGGCACTGAGTCTGGCTCTGTGGCTCAGAAGTGAAAGGGGGAGAATAGAAAAGCAATAGTGATAGGAGACTCAATGGTTAGGGGAATGGATAGGAGATTCTGTGGTCGCGAGCGAGACTCCCGGATGGTATGATTCCTCCCGGGTGCCAGAGCCAGGGATGTCTCAGATCAATGCATTCTTAAGGGGGAGGAGGAGCAACTAGACGTTGTGGTGCACATAGGCACCAACAGCATAGCTAAGAAAAGGGATGAGGATCTAAAAAGTGATTTTCGGGAGTTAGATTGGAAGCTAAAGAGCAGGACAATCAGAGTAGTGATCTCAGGATTGCTACCAGTACCACGCGCTAGTGAGGCAAGGAACAGAGAGCGAGTGCAGCTGAACACGTGGCTACAGGGCTGGTGCAGGAGTGAAGGCTTCAGATATGTGGATCATTGGGATATCTTCTGGGGAAGGTGGGATCTGTACAAGAAGGACGGATTGCACCTAAACTGGAGGGGCACCAATATCCTGGGTGGAGGTGTGCTAGAGCTCTTCGGGAGGGTTTAAACTAGTTTGGCAGGTTGATGGGAACCAGAGCTATGGATCAGATGATACGGTAGCTGTTGAACAGGCAGAAATAGTATGCAAGTCTGTGAGGAAGGATAGACAGTTGATAGGGCAAAGTTGCACTCAGTGGAATGGGTTAAAGTGCGTCTGTTTCAATGCAAGGAGTGTCAGGAATAAGGGAGATGAACTTAGAGCATGGATTAGTACTTGGAACTATGATGCTGTGGCCATTATGGAGACATAGATTTCACAGGGGCAGGAATGGTTGTTAGACGTTCCGGGGTTTAGATGTTTTCAGAAGAATAGGGACGGAGGTAAAAGAGAAGGGGGGGTGGCACTGTAAATTAGGGAGTGTACCACAGCTGCAGAAAAGGAGGTAGTCGAAGAGGGATGTCTACTGAGTCAGTATGGGTAGAAGTCAGAAACAAGAAAGGAGCAGTCACATTATTGGGAGTTTTCTGTACACCCCCCAATAGCAGCAGAGAGATAGAGGAACAGATTGAGCGGCAGATCTTGGAAAAGTGCAGAAGTAACAGAGTTGTTGTCATGGGTGACTTCAACTTCAACTATCATGGGTGACCACAGATCTGTGAAGAGAAAGAGATTGGTGAAGAGAAATGTAGGCCCCCTACAGACAGAAACAGGGGAAAGCATAATAAGGGACAAAGAAATGGCTGAGCAATTAAATACATACTTTGGGCCTGTCTTCACAAATGAGGACACAAATCAGATCCCAGAAATGTTGGAGAATGAAAGGTTTAGTGAGAGGGGCGAACTGAGGGAGATCAGCATTAGTAGAGAACTGGTGCTGGGAAAACTGATGGGATTAAAGGCGGATAAATCCCCAGGGCCTGAGAATATGCATCCCAGAGTGCTTAAGGAGGTGGCTCTGGAAATAGTGGATGCATTGGTGGTCATCATCCGGGATTCTATAGACTCTGGAACTGTCCCTGCAGATTGGAGGGTAGCTCACGTCACTCCGATATTCAAAAAGGGAGATAGAGAGAAAGCAGGGAATTATAGACCAGTAAGTCTAACATCGGTCATGGGGAAAATGCTTGAATCCATTATCAAGGACTTTATAGCGGAACATTTAGAAAGCAGTGGCAGGATCAGTCAGAGTCTGCATGGATTTATGAAGGGAAAATCATGCTTGACAAATCTGTTGGAATTCTTTGAAGAGGTAACCAGTACAGTCGACAAGGGGGAGCCAGCCGATGTGGTATATTTGGACTTTCAGAAGGCGTTTGACAAAGTCCCGCATAAGAGATTATTGTGCAAAATTAAAGTGCATGGGATTGGGGGAAATGTATTGAGGTGGATAGAAAACTGGTTGGCAGAGAGGAAACAAAGAGTAGGGATTAATGGGTCCTTTTCAAATTGGCAGGCAGTAACTAGTGGGCTCCCACAGGGATCGGTGCTGGGACCCCAGCTATTCACAATATATATTAATGATTGGATGAGGGAACAAAATGTAACATCTCAAAGTTTGCAGATGATACCAAATTAGGTGGGAGGGTGAATTGTGACGAGGATGCAGGGATCCGCCAGCAAGGTCTGGACAGGTTGGGCGAGTGGGCAAGCCAATGGCAGATGCAGTATAATTTGGATAAATGTGAGGTTATTCATTTTGGAAGAAAAACAGGAAGGCAGATTACTACCTGAATGGTTGTAAATTGGGAGAGGGAAGTGTGCAGCAGGACCTGGGTGTCCTTGTGCACCATTCGCTGAAGGTAAGCACGCAGGTGCAGCAGGCGGTAAAGAAGGCTAATGGTATGTTGGCCTTCATTGCAAGAGGTTTCGAGTATAGAAGCAGGGAGGTATAGTGCCTTGGTGAAGTCACACTGTGTTGTGTGCAGTTTTGGTCTCCTTTGCTAAGGAATGATGTTCTTGCTCTTGAGGGAGTGCAGTGAAGGTTTGCCAGACTGATTCCAGGGGTGGTGGGACTGTCATATGAGGAGAGATTGACTACGTCGGGATTGTTCTCGCTGGAGTTCAGAAGAATGAGGGGGGGTCTCATAGAGAGTTATAAAATTCTAACAGGACTAGACAGGGTGGATGCAGGGAAGATGTTACCAATGATGGGTGTGTCCAGAATCAGGGGTCACAGTCTGAGGATTCAGGGTAAACCATTTCGGACAGACAGAAGGAGACACTTCTTCGCATAAAGAGTGGTGAGCCTGTGGAATTCATTACCACAGGAAGTAGTTGCTGCTAAAACTTTGAATATATTCAAGAGGCGGCTGGATATAGCCCTTGGGGAGAATAGGATCAAAGGCTATAGGGAGAAAGCAGGATTAGGCTATTGAATTGGATGATCAGCCATGATCGTGATGAATGGCGGAGCAGGCTCAAAGGGCCAAAAGGCCTCATTCTGCTCCTATCTTCTATGTATCTATGTATCTTCCCTCATATTGACTGGAACCTCCTTAGTGCAAGTGATTTGGATGGAGCAGATTTTGTCAGGTGTGGACAGGAAAGATTCCTGACTCAATATGCAGATAGGCCGACTAGGGGGGAGGCTATATTGGACTCGGTGCTCGGCCACGAACCAGGCCAGGTGTCAGATGTCTCAGTGGGAGAGCATTTCAGAGACAATGACCACAACTCCTTGACCTTTACCATAGTCATGGAGAGGGATAGGAACAGATAGTATGGGAAGGTATTTAATTGGGGGAGGGGAAATTATACTGCTATTAGACAGGAGCTGAGGAGCATAAATTGGGAACAGTTGTTCTCGGGGAAATGCACAACAGTAATGTGGGGGTTGTTTAAGGAGCACTTGCTGCGAGTGCTGGATAGTTTTGTCCCACTGAGACGAGGAAGGAATGTTAAGGTGAAGGAGCCTTGGATGACAAGAGAAGTGGAGCTTCTAGTCAAGAGGAAGAAGGAAGCTTACGTAAGGTTGAGGAAGCAAGGATCTGACTCGGCTCTAAAGGGTTACAGGGTAGCCAGGAAGGAACTCAAAAATGGACTGAGGAGAGCTAGAAGGGGGCATGAAAAAGCCCTGGTGGGAAGGATTTGGGAAAACGCCAAGACGTTCTACACTTATGAGAGAAATAAGAGGATGATCAGAGTGAGAGTAGGGCAGATCAGGGATAGTGGAGGGAACTTGTGCCTAAAGTCTGAGTAGATGGGGAGGCCCCAAATGAATATTTTGCTTCAGTATTCACCATACGACCATAAGACCATAAGACATAGGAGCAGAATTAGGCCACTTGGCCCATCGAGTCATCAATCATGGCTGATATTTTCTCATCCCCATTCTCCTGCCTTCTCCCCATAGCCCCTGACCCCGTTATTAATCAAGATTTGGCCTCCACAGCCTTCTGCGGCAAAGAGTTCCATAGATTCATCAACCTCTGGCTGAAGAAATTCTTCCTCATCTTTGTTTTAAAGGATCATCCCTTTAGTCTGAGATGGTGTCCTGTGGTTCTAGTTTTTCCTACAAGTGGAAACATCCCCTCCACGACCACTCTATCCAGGCCCCGAGTATCTTGTAAGTTTCAATAAGATCCCCGAGATTCACGAGAGAGAGGGACCTTGTTGCTCATGAGAACAGTGTGAACCAGATTAATAGACTCGAAGAGGTTGATATTAAGAAGGAGGATGTGCTAGAAATTTTGAAAAGCATCAGGATAGATAAGTCCCCTGGGCCTGACGGGATATACCCAAGGTTACGACTGGAAGCAAGGGAGGAGATCGCTGCGCCTTTGGCGATGAGGCGAAGGTTGTTCCTCTGTTCAAGAAAGGGAATAAGGAAATCCCTGGGAATTACAGCCCAGTCAGTCTTACGTCTGTGGTGAGCACAATATTGGAAAGGATTCTGAGAGATCGGGCAGCACGGTAGCATGGTGGTTAGCATAAATGCTTCATAGCTCCAGAGTCCCAGGTTCAATTCCCGGCTGTACGTGGACCCCAAGATCCCTCTGTTCCTCCACACTTCCAAGATTCCTGCCTTTAACCCTTTGAGCCTGCTCTGCCATTCATTATGATCATGGCTGATCATCAAATTCATTACCCTGATCTCACCTTCCGTCCACATCCCTTGATCCCTTTAGCTAATACACTATTGTTCACAAGAAGTACACAGTCCAAAATGTGGTCAGACACCCTGCACTCTGGAACCAAGTGACAGATGGCACCCAAATAACTTATATGGCTCTCTCATCAACTCCCCCCAGACGCTTGTCATTCTTGGAAGTGTGGAGGAACAGAGGGATCTTGGGGTCCACGTACATAGATCCCTCAAAGTTGCCACCCAGGTTGATAGGGTTGTTAAGAAGGCGTATGGTGTGTTGGCTTTCATTAACAGGGGGATTGAGTTTAAGAGGGTTTTGCTGCAACTTTATCAAATTCTAGTTAGATCACACTTGGAATATTGTGTCCAGTTCTGGTCGCCTCATTATAGGAAGGATGTGGATGCTTTGGAGAGGATGCAGGGGAGATTTACCAGGATGCTGCCTGGACTGGAGGGCATGTCTTATGAAGAAAGGTTGAGGCAGCTCTGGCTTTTCTCATGGAGTGAAGAAGGCAGAGAGGTGACTTGATAGAGGTGTACAATGTGATGAGAGGCATGGATAGAGTGGATAGCCAGAGACTTTTCCCTCGAGTGGAAATGGCTGTCATGAGTGGACATAATTTTAAGATGATTGGAGGAAGGTAGAGGGGAGATGTCAGAGGTTGGTACTTCACACAGAGAGTGGTGTGTGTGTGTGGAATGCAATGTTAGCAGAGGTGGTGGAGTCAGAGTCATGAGGGACATTTAAGCGACTCTTAGACAGGCACATGGACAGCAGTAAATTGAAGGGGTGTAGGTTTGGTTGATCTTAGATGAGGATAAATGGTCGGCACAACATCGTGGGCTGAAGGGCCTGTACTGTGCTGTACTGGTCTATGTTCGATAGTTATTGCCTTCCTCACTGTCTGCTGCACCTCCATTCTTCTTTTCTATTTTTATTATAAATCTTTTTATTGGCATTTCTCATACTTTTAAACAGTTGTATATATACATCACATTCTTCTTGCCCGTGCTAATTTCCTTTATTTTCTAGAGAGGCTTATGTCGTCGTTCCCCCCCCCCCCCCCCCCTCCCGGCTGGCTTTGGCTGTGTTTTTCTTTTATTTTCCGGAAAGGATGAAAAATACGGGGTATCGCCCGCCCTCCCACCTCTTGTGGTTTCCCCACCTTCCTTCCACCTCACCCCCCGGGTTGTGCAGTCTTTTGGTTCCTCACCTACCTTGGTGTTTTAAAAAAATTCTTATTAGGTTACTTCTCATTGTTGGCCTTGAAAAGGTTTTGGAACAGGCCGACAAATTGCCCCCAAGTATCCAGGAAGCCTTCCTCTGACCCTCGGATGGTGTACTTAATCTTCTCCAGGTGGAGAAATTCCTAGGTCAGCGAGCCAGTCTGCAGCTTTGGGTGGTGCTGCTGATCGCCGAGCAGGATTCTCCGGCATGCAATTAGGGAAGCGAAAGCGAGGGCGTTGGCCCCCTTCCCCATGTGTAGCTCTGGCTGCTCTGATACCTTGAAGATTCCCGTTATTGGGCATGGCTTCACCCTCACCCCCACAACTTTGGACATTGCCTCAGAAAAGGCTGCCCAGAACTCAGCAAGTTTGGGACAAGCCCAAAACATGTGGGTGTGGTTGGCCGGGCCCCTCTGGCACCGTTCACATTTGTCCTCCACCTCTGGGAAGAACCTGATCATATGGGTTCTGGTCAGGTGCGCTCTGTCCACCACTTTCAGCTGCATTAGGCTGAGCCTTGCGCAGGAGGAGGTGGAGCTCTCCCTGCTCAGTGCTTCATGCCAGAGCCCCTACCCTATCTTTGTCCCCAGCTCGTCCTCCCATTTTTGTCTGGTCCCGTCCAGTAGTGTTCGGGCTCTGTCCAGTAGCTGTCCGTATATTTTCCCACATAGCCCCCCACATCTCCCTGCTTGTGCCTATCAGGTCCTCTAGTAGTGTGTTTTCTGGGGCCCCGGGGTACCCTACTGTCTCTTTGCAGAGGAAATGCTTCATTTGGAGGTGTCTCATTCCCTGTACTTTTACTAATTTCCACTTCTAAGTCAGTTTGTCCAGTGTCGCCAGTCTGTGCCCTACGTAGAAGTCCCCGACCGTCAGTGTGCCCCCATCCTGCCTTCATTGCAAAGAAGGCAAATCAAAGGGGGCTTGGCCTTCCAAACCTACAATAGTACCACTGGGCAGCAACGGCAGAAAGAGTGAGGGAATGGGTACAAGAACCCAACACAGATTCGGTACAAATGGAGGTGACTCTCCGTGCCCTGGCCTTCGGCTCCCATTTTTGTTTGGTCCCGTCCAGTAGTGTTCGGGCTCTGTCCAGTAGCTGTCCTTATGTTTTCCCACATAGCCCCCCACTTCTCCCTGCTTGTGCCTATCAGGGCCTCTAGTAGTGTGTCCCCCCCTCCCTTCATCTTTTGAAGGTGGTATCCAGCATGGCTGGGGGAAATCTGTGATTGCCGCAGATGGGGGCCATGGGGACATTTTGGTTATCCCGAAGTGTTGTCTCAGCTGGGTCCACATTCTCAGCGTTGGGCTTGTTGTGTATCTTGTTGAGGAGGATGGGAGTACTGCTGTGGCCAGGGCACGGAGAGTCGTTCCTTTACAGGAGGCCACCTCCATTTGTACCGAATCTGTGTTGGGTTCTTGTACCCATTCCCTCACTCTTTCTGCCGTTGCTGCCCAGTGGTACTATTGTAGGTTTGGAAGGCCAA
The DNA here is from genome assembly GCF_902713615.1 of Scyliorhinus canicula. Lineage (NCBI taxonomy): Eukaryota > Metazoa > Chordata > Chondrichthyes > Carcharhiniformes > Scyliorhinidae > Scyliorhinus > Scyliorhinus canicula. The sequence continues at coordinate 54,065,042 of NC_052164.1, forward strand.
GCCCCCTTTGATTTGCCTTCTTTGCAGTGTCTGTTTGGGAATTCCTGGGTTCTTCCCCCCCCCCCCCCCCCCCCCCCCAAACTCTTTCAGTATTTGCAGTATTGCCTTCAGTCCCTCCTGTGGCTTCGAGTCATAGAGTGCATTCAGCGACTAGTGTACAGGTCTTGTTGCTCCTTCCATTCTCTCAATCTATAGCCATTCAGATAATAATCTGTCTTCCTGTTTTTTGCAACCAATGTGGATAACCTCACATTTATCCACATTATACTAGCCACTCACTCAGCCTGTCCAAATCACACTGAAGCATCTCTGCATCCCCCTCACAGCTCACCCTCCCACCCAGCTTTGTGTCATCTTCAAATTTGCAGATATTACATTTAATTCCCTCATCTAAATCATTAATATATATTGTGAATAGCTGGGGCCCCAGCACTAATCCCTGCGGTACCCCACTGGTCACTGCCTGTCACTTAGAAAAAGACACATTTCTTCCTACTCTTTGTTTCCTGACTGCCAACCAGTTTTTAAAATCCATTTCAATACACTATTCATACACCCATGCACTTCAATTTTATACCTTTATGTGGGACTTTTACAAAAGCCTTCTGAAAGTCCAAATAAACCACATCCACAATGGCGCCCTATCGTCACTCTACTCAAAGAATTCCAGTAGATTTGACAGGTATGATTTCCCTTTCACAAATCCATTCTAACTCTGTCCAATCCTGCCATTGTTTTCCAAGTGCTCTGCTATTAAATAATTTGTAATGGACTCTAGCATTTCCTGCTTACTTAGTCAATAATTCCCTGGTTTCTCTCTACCGCCTCTTTTAAGTAGTAGAGTTAAATTCAGTACCCTCCAGTCTGTTCCAGAGTCTATAGAATCCTGGAAAATGACCACCAATGCATTCACTATTTCTAGGTCCACTTCCTGAAGTACTCTGGGATGTAAATTATCAGACCCTGGAGATATTATCAGCTTTTAATCTCATCAATTTCTCCAACACCATTTAATTACAAACAATGATTTTCCTACAGTTCCTCCCTCTCATTAAACCCTGGTACGTTATTTATGTCCTCTTTTGTGAAGACAAAACCAAAGTATGTATTTAGTTTGTCAGCCATATCTTTGTTCCCCGTTATAAATTCCCCAGTTCCTGACTGTAATGGACCTACATTTGTCTTCACCAATCTTTTTCTCTTCACATACCTCTAGAAGCTTTTACAGTCAGTTTTATGTTCCACGCAACTTACTCTCGTGCTCTATTTTCCGCTTCTTAATCAATCCTCCTTTGCGAAATCCACAGTCTGCTGTTTTTTTCTGGCCGATTTGTATGCCGCTTTCTTGGATATAATACTATCTCTAATTTCCCCTGTAGTCCATGGTTTGGCCACCTCTCCCATTTTATTTTTGTGCCAGACAGGAATAAATAATTGTTACAGTTCACCCATGCGCTCTTTGAATATTTGCATTGTCTATCCACCGTCATCCCTTTAAGTAACGTTCCCCAATACAACATAGCCAACTCACGCCTCATACCGTTGTAGTTTCCTTTATTTTGATTCAGAAACCTAGTCTCAGAATTTGGGGGCAGCAGGGTAGCATGGTGGTTAGCATAAATGCTTCACAGCTCCAGGGTCCCAGGTTCGATTCCCGGCTGGGTCACTGTCTGTGTGGAGTCTGCACGTCCTCCCCCTGTGTGCGTGGGTTTCCTCCGGGTGCTCCGGTTTCCTCCCACAGTCCAAAGATGTGCGGGTTAGGTGGATTGGCCATGCTAAATTGCCCGTAGTGTCCTAATAAAAGTAAGGTTAAGGGGGGGGTTGTTGGGTTACGGGTATGGGGTGGATACGTGGATTTGAGTGGGGTGATCATGGCTCAGCACAACATTGAGGGCCGAAGGGCCTGTTCTGTGCTGTACTGTTCTATGTTCTATGTTCTAACTATGTCACTCTCCATCTTGATGAAAAATTCTATCCGATTACGGTTGCTCATTCCCAAGGGGTCTCGTACAACTAGATTGTCAATTATTTATTTCTCATTACACAATACCCAGTCTAGGATGGCCTGTTCTCCAGTTGGTTCCTCAACGTATTGGTCCAGAAAACCATCCTGTATACACTCCAGGGATTCCTCTTCTACAGGTGGTTACTAATTTGATTTGCCCATTCTATGAGAGTAAACTTGCTCAGAATATAAAAACAGACAGTAAAAGTTTTTACAAATATATAAGACAAAAAAGAGTGGCTAAGGTAAATATTGGTCCTTTAGAGGATGAGAAGGGAATTTTAATAATGGGAAATGAGGAAATGGCTGAGGAACTGAACAGGTTTTTTGGGTCGGTCTTCACAGTGGAAGACACAAATAACATGCCAACGACTGATAGAAATGAGGCTATGACAGGTGAGGACCTTGAGAGGATTGTTATCACTAAGGAGGGAGTGATGGGCAAGCTAATGGGGCTAAAGGTAGACAAGTCTCCTGGCCCTGATGAAATGCATCCCAGAGTGCTAAAAGAGATGGCTAGGGAAATTGCAGATGCACTAGTGATAATTTACCGAAATTCACTAGACTCTGGGGTGGTCCCGGTGGATTGGAAATTAGCAAACGTGACGCCACTGTTTAAAAAAGGAGGTAGGCAGAAAGCAGGAAATTATAGGCCAGTGAGTTTAACTTCGGTAATAGGGAAGATGCTGGAATCTATCATCAAGGAAGAAATTGCGAGGCATCTGGATAGAAATTGTCCCATTGGGCAGACGCAGCATGGGTTCGTTAAAGGCAGGTCATGCCTAACTAATTTAGTGGAATTTTTTGAGGACATTACCAGTGCAGTAGATAACGGGGAGCCGATGAATGTGGTATATCTGGATTTCCAGAAAGCCTTTGACAAGGTGCCACACAAAAGGTTGCTGCATAAGATAAAGATGCATGGCATTAAGGGTAAAGTAGTAGCATGGATAGAGGATTGGTTAATTAATAGAAAGCAAAGAGTTGGGATAAATGGGTGTTTCTCTGGTTGGCAATCAGTAGCTAGTGGTGTCCCTCAGGGATCCGTGTTGGGCCCACAATTGTTCACAATTTACATTGATGATTTGGAGTTGGGGACCAAGGGCAATGTGTCCAAGTTTGCAGATGACACTAAGATGAGTGGTAAAGCGAAAAGTGCAGAGGATACTGGAAGTCTGCAGAGGGATTTGGATAGGTTAAGTGAATGGGCTCGGGTCTGGCAGATGGAATACAATGTTGACAAATGTGAGGTTATCCATTTTGGTAGGAATAACAGCTAACGGGATTATTATTTAAACGATAAAATATTAAAGCATGCCGCTGTTCAGAGAGACTTGGGTGTGCTAGTGCATGAGTCACAGAAGGTTGGTTTACAAGTGCAACAGGTGATTAAGAAGGCAAATGGAATTTTGTCCTTCATTGCTAGAGGGATGGAGTTTAAGACTAGGGAGGTTATGTTGCAATTGTATAAGGTGTTAGTGCGGCCACACCTGGAGTATTGTGTTCAGTTTTGGTCTCCTTACTTGAGAAAGGACGTACTGGCGCTGGAGGGTGTGCAGAGGAGATTCACTAGGTTAATCCCAGAGCTGAAGGGGTTGGATTATGAGGAGAGGTTGAGTAGACTAGGACTGTACTCATTGGAATTTAGAAGGATGAGGGGGGATCTTATAGAAACATTTAAAATTATGAAGGGAATAGATAGGATAGATGCGGGCAGGTTGTTTCCACTGGCGGGTGACAGCAGAACTAGGGGGCATAGTCTCAAAATAAGGGGAAGTAGATTTAGGACTGAGTTTAGGAGGAACTTCTTCACCCAAAGGGTTGTGAATCTATGGAATTCCTTGCCCAGTGAAGCAGTTGAGGCTCCTTCATTACATGTTTTTAAGGTAAAGATAGATAGTTTTTTGAAGAATAAAGGGATTAAGGGTTATGATGTTCGGGCCGGAAAGTGGAGCTGAGTCCACAAAAGATCAGCCATGATCTAATTGAATGGCGGAGCAGGCTCGAGGGGCCAGATGGCCTACTCCTGCTCCTAGTTCTTATGTTCTTATGTTCTTATGTTCTTATGTATACGCAGAATAAAGTCACCCATAATTACAAATGTTCTTTTATCGCATGGGCCTCTAATTTCCTGTTTAATGCCATTCCCAACATCACCACTACAGTTTGGGGGTCTATATACAACCCCCACTAACGTTTTTTGCCCCTCGGTGTTTCTCAGCTCGACCCACATAAATTCCACATCACCGGAGCTAATATCCTTCCTTCCCATTATGCTAATGTTCTCTTTAACCAGTAATGCCAGCCCACCACCTTTCCTTTTTGTCTGTACTTCCTAAACCCTGAATACCCTTGGATGTTCAATTCCCAACCTGATCACCCTGCAGCCATATCTCCGTAATCCCAACTATATGACACCCGGTTACATCTATCTGCACAATTAATTATGATGTGGAGATGCTGGTGTTGGACTGGGATGAGCACAGTAAGAAGTCTTACAACATCAGGTTAAAGTACAACAGGTTTGTTTCGAATCACTAACTTTCAAATCACCTCAGGTGAATGGAAGGAAGGAGGAAGGAGCAGTGCTAGTGATTTGAAACAAACCTGTTGGACTTTAACCTGGTGTTGTAAGACTTCGTACTGTCCACAATTAATTAATGCACTTTATTGTCAATGCTCCTCGCATAAAGGCACTAAGTCTTAAGGCTGGTCTTTTTAATAATTCTTGACCTGTTCCCATTATTTTTCACTCTGGCTGTTTTATTCTGACCCTTGATTTCTCTGAGTATCACTTTTTTTAATCTTTTGTTGTTGTCTGTGTTTCTCCCTCCTCTGATGCAGGTTCTCATCCCTCTATCATTTTAGTATAAACCCTCCCCAACCTCTCTGGAAAATACTCCCCCGAGGAGATCAGTCCCAGGCCTGCCCAGGTGTAACCCATCCAGTTTGTGCTGGTCGCACCTCCCCCAGAACTGGTCCCAATGTCCCAGGAATCTGAAACACTCCCCCTCACGCTATCTCTTCAACCATGTATTCATCCAACATGTCCTGCCATTCTGACTAGCACGTGGCACTGATACTAATCCTGAGATCAAGAATGTTGCCAGGGCTAGGAAAGTGGATAGATTGGGGCTATTTCTCTTGGAACAAAGAAGGCTGAGGGGTGATTTAGTTGAGGTGTACAAAATTAGGAGGGGAAGTGGACAGGATAAAATTATTTCCCATGGTGGAGAATTCTCAAACCAGGGGAAATAGATTCAAGATAAGCGGCAGAAGATGTAGAGGGTACATGGGGAAGAACTTTATTACGCAGAGGGTAGTGGGACTGGAATTCACTGCCCAGGTTGGTGGTGGAGGCAGAGACCCTAAACTATATTTTAAAATATCTGGATCTGCACCTCAAGTGCTGTAAGCTACAGGGCTATGGACCTGGTAGTTGAGATCAGAAAGGGCACCTGGGTGTCCTCGGGCTGGCATGGACAAGATGGACCGAATAGCCTCCTTCTGTGCTCTAACTTTCTACGGTTCTATCACTACCTTTGAGGTTCTACTTATCAACTAACTTTAAACTAAACCTTTGAGATCAATTTATATCAAGTCTTCTCTGGCCTTTTTTTTTCCTGGTCCTCTTTATACAGAATATAACCCTTACAAATATAGACCAGATAATATATACCTTACAAACTATGAGCCACAAAATATAGACCTTACAAACTATAAGAGATTTAAATAGTAAATACTTACCCGACTAAACTCACCCAACGAGTCCCTTCTCCTTGCTGTGCGTCACTTTTGAATTCTGATGTCACATCAGGAGCGCCAAAATCCAGGTGATCACTCCACTCAGTCTCGCTCTTTTTCACACTCTTTTATCCTCCCGACTCCACTCCCAGTCTTGCTCTTTTTCACACTCTTTTATCCTCCCAGTTCCGCTCTCAATCTCGCATTTTTATCCTCCTGGCTCTGCTCTCACTCTCGCTCTTTATCGTGCTCTTTTATTTCCCCAGTTCTGCGGGTTTTCCTGTGAACTGGCTGCAGAGCAACATATACACCTTTATTAATATCCATTAGAATGGACGGTAGCCTGTTTTCAGTTCACTTCCTGAATCACCCTGAGGTTCCAAGCAGGTAGAATTGACCCTCTAATTTTTTTAGACCTGAAACGCTTCAAAATTCTCTCACTCCGGCCAGACCTGCCTTCTGAAGGATCCCATCAGTCCGCGTGACAGTGTGTTTTGCTCCTTGCAGAGATGAATCAGAAGATGTTGGACTTTGAGACCTTCCTCCCAATGCTGCAGCACATCTCCAGGAACAAGGATCAAGGCACATATGAAGACTTTGTAGAAGGTTTGAAAGTCTTTGACAAGGAAGGAAATGGAACTGTTATGGGAGCTGAGCTTCGTCACGTGCTAGCTACACTGGGTGAGTTGTTATAGTAACCCTTCAGTTTGGAGAGGAGGTGAGCTTGGAGTTCTTTCCATTGCACACAGAGAGTCTAGATATCGATATTAGATTATTATTGATTGTTAATTTCTCCTCCTTTCCCTCCATTTAGCTGTTGAGAATGTAACTCTCTCAAGCTTCCTGCCCCTGCCTGTCTGCTGTTCACTCCTCTTCTTGGGAACTGTATTAATAATAATCTTTATTAGTGTCACAAGCTTACATTAACAATGCAATGTCCAAATTACCTAACAAGCACGCCTTTTGGGACTTCTGGGAGGAAACCGGAGCACTCGGAGGAAACCCACACAGACACAGGGAGAACGTGCAGAATCCGCATAGACAGTGACCCAAGCCGGAATCGAACCCGGGTTCCTGGCGCTGTGAAGCAACAGTGCTAACCACTGTTTTACCATGCTGCCCATAAACCCCAGCCCATACTCACCTTCTTAACAAACTGACCGTTTCTGATGTCATAAAACTCCCCAATATCATAACTGATTATTAAATGCCCTCTGAACCAATACAGTCCATTACTGCCAGTGATCACTGGGCACCACCTTATGTCCCTTTACATTGCCCAGTCCCGCGGCACCTGCACGTTTGGGTGGGGGAGATTAATGCAGATGTGTGTCCACTGATGGGGTTTGGTTTGCCATGACTCACCCAGCTATCTCCAGGGCTACTTCAAGTCAGGGACAATAAAGCAAACCCGGGTTTGATTCCAACCTCGGGTGACTGTCTGTGTGGAGTTTGCACATTCTCCCGGTGAGTTTCCTCTGGGTGCTCTGGTTTCCTCCCACAGTCCAAAGATGTGCAGGTTAGGTGGATTGGCTGTGGTAAATACCGCTTAGTGTCCTGGGATGTGCAGGTTAGTTTGCGAGGATACAGTGGGCTGGCCCCAGTGGGCCGAGGTAGGGAGCTCTTTTGGAGGGTGGTCCAGACTCGATGGGCCAAATAGCCTCCTCCTGCACAGGCTTGAGGAGCCGGCTTGTAATGCAGAACAATGCCAGCAGCGCTGGTTCAATTCCCATACCGGCCTCCCCGAACAGGCGCCAGAATGTGGTGACTAGGGGCTTTTCACAGTAACTTCATTGAAGCCTACTTGTGACAATAAGTGATGATTAAAATTATTAGAGATTCTGTGTGATTCAACGAGAGTTGCAGGGAATCCATCGGATTGCAGTTAATCATTAGCAAAGGGGAGAGTTAAAACACAGATTGAGAGGGGCATTGGGCCCTAGAAGAGGATTTTGGAATAGTGGTTTGAAATAATAAGTGGAACAGGTGTGTGGCTCGCTCTCTAGAGTAGATCAACACTAGGAGGGAGAGCAGAATTGTTTGAACAATATTATGGAAGTGATGCTCTGTATGATCTCGCCTTTGGCTCTCAGCCGGCCATCAGAAGTTGGGATCCAGGCAAATCTCCACTGCTCTGCTGGGGCAGTAATGGGATCCTTCACCTTCAACATGACCGACTAGGTCCTTGTCTCAGACCATCACTGCATGGTCTCACCATTGACCAGACCCAGAACAGAAACTCAGTGCCAGGGAACTCAGCCATAGCGAACACTGGGCATGTCCGTCACAATGTTGTCCTCACTGCATCTTTCTGCAGGATCTGAAATGTCTCGTATTCCCCAGCTGTCAGCTTTATGCCCTGTGCTAGCTGTTTGTCAGCAGAGTGCGCTGGAGCAGCCAGTTGGCCCTGTTCATGCGTGTATCAAACTGGTTTACATCAACTCTAATTCTGAGGATGAGTAAAATTGTTACTTCCACCATTACAACATCACCCGTTTCTGCCCTGAGTTCAACTCATCTGCTGCGGAAACCCTCGTCTGTGCCTCCTCCCCCTTTTAGTTTTATAATTCCAATAGTCTCCTGACCGCCCTCCACACCCTTCTTGACCCTAACTTCATCCAAACCTCTGCCATCCCATCAGGGTGACATCTGTTCACCACCTGATTTTCCCTATCATGTCATTGACTGCTTCCAGCAGTGGTTAATGTCCTAACATTAGGGGCAGAACGGTGGCACAGTGGTTACCATTGCCGCCTATGGGGCTGAGGACCTGGGTTCGAATCCTGGCCCTGGATCACTGTCCGTGTGGAGTTCGCACGTTCTCCCTGTGCCTGCGTGGGTTTCACCCCACAACCCAAAGATGTGCAGGTTAGGTAGATTGACCACGCTAAATTGCCCCTTAATTGGAAAAAAATTAATTGGGTACTCTATTTAGGGCAGCACGGTAGCATTGTGGATAGCACAATTGCTTCACAGCTCCAGGGTCCCAGGTTCGATTCCGGCTTGGATTACTGCCTGTGCGGAGTCTGCACATCCTCCCTGTGTGTGCGTGGGTTTCCTCCGGGTGCTCCGGTTTCCTCCCATAGTCCAAAGATGTGCAGGTTAGGTGGATTGGCCATGATAAATTGCCCTTAGTGTCCAAAATTACCCTTACTGTTGGGTGGGGGTTACTGGGTTATGGGGATAGGGTGGAGGTGTTGGGTAGGGTGCTCTTTCCAAGAGCCGGTGCACACTCGATGGGCTGAATGGCCTCCTTCTGCACTGTAAATTCCATAACCTAACCATACTTAGTGGCTTGGTGGCCAACTTGAATCCTATCATCACTTTCTGTGGAATCTGTTAATACCATTCACTCCATCCAGTCTGTAATTTAAACACACTCAGATCATGGAGCCTATCAGAGCTCATCATTCCAGCCCACAGGATCACATCCAGTTCAATCTGTTATTCTGTGCATAAACAGCTCTGAACCCCTCGATTAGATTCCAGTATAACTCACTCCTGGTTATCTGTTATTATTCTATGTACAAACCAACCCAAATCCCTCAATTAGATTCCAGTCTGCAGTTGATGTTATTTTGGCTCCATTGTGGGACATTTAAACATTTTTAAATCGGAGAAGATAAATAAAGTTGGTATTATAGCTGGAATACATTAGTAGTGAGGGTTTATCCCTGAATTTAGCTTCCTTTAATCATCTAATGAGTCTGTTACTCGGTAGGTGAGAAGATGACAGAAAATGAAGTGGAGCAGTTAATGGCTGGTCACGAGGATTCAAATGGATGCGTCAATTACGAAGGTGAGACCAGGATGAGAGCAGCGAACACTCCACAAACACCAATGGGGAAGCTCACTGTGTACACAGCTCTCTGCAACTCACTCCCTGTCCCCTCACTCCAACTCACTCACTGTCCCCTCACTCCAACTCACTCTCTGTCCCCTCACTCCAACTCACTCACTGTCCCCTCACTCCAACACACTCACTGTCCCCTCAATCCAACTCACTCCAACTCACTCTCTGTCCCCACACTCCAACTCACTCACTGTCCCCTCACTCCAACTCACTCACTGTCCCCTCACTCCAACTCACTCTCTGTCCCCTCACTCCAACTCACTCACTGTCCCCTCATTCCAACTCACTCTCTGTCCACTCACTCCAACTCACTCTCTGTCCCCTCACTCCAACTCACTCTCTGTCCCCTCACTCCAACTCACTCCAACTCACTCCCTGTACCCTCACTCCAACTCACTCTCTGTCCCCTCACTCCAACTCACTCTCTGTCCACTCACTCCAACTCACTCCCTGTCCCCTCACTCCAATTCACTCTCTGTCCCCTCACTCCAACTCACTCTCTGTCCACTCACTCCAACTCACCCTCTGTCCCCTCACTCAAACTCACTCCAACGCACTCACTGTCCCCTCACTCCAACTCACTCTCTGCCCCCTCACTCCAAATCGCTCTCTGTCCCCTCACTCCAAATCGCTCTCTGTCCCCTCACTCCAACTCACTCACTGTCCCGTCACTCCAACTCACTCACTGTCCCCTCACTCCAACTCACTCTCTGTCCCCTCACTCCAACTCACTCTCTGTCCCCTCACTCCATCTCACTCACTGTCCCCTCACTCCAACTCACTCACTGTCCCCTCACTCCAACTCACTCCAACTCACTCTCTGTCCCCTCACTCGAACTCACTCACTGTCCCCTCACTCCAACTCACTGTCCCCTCACTCCAACTCACTCACTGTCCCCTCACTCCAACTCACTCTCTGCCCCCTCACTCCAAATCGCTCTCTGTCCCCTCACTCCAACTCACTATCTGTCCCCTCACTCCAACTCACTCACTGTCCCCTCACTCCATCTCACTCACTGTCCCCTCACTCCAACTCACTCATTGTCCTCTCACTCCAACTCACTCTCTGTCCCCTCACTCCAACTCACTCACTGTCCCCTCACTCCAACTCACTGTCCCCTCACTCCAACTCACTCTCTGTCCCTTCACTCCAACTCACTCACTGTCCCCTCACTCCAGCTCACTCTCTGTCCCCTCACTCCAACTCACTCACTATCCCCTCACTCCAACTCACTCACTGTCCCCTCACTCCAACTCACTGTCCCCTCACTCCAACTCACTCTCTGTCCCCTCACTCCAACTCACTCACTATCCCCTCACTCCAACTCACTCTCTGACCCCTCACTCCATCTCACTCACTGTCCCCTCACTCCAACTCACTCGCTGTCCTCTCACTCCAACTCACTCGCTGTCCCCTCACTCCAACTCACTCGCTGTCCCCTCACTCCAACTCACTGCAACTCTCGCCAGCCCCCCTGTTACGACACGCTGGGCAAGTGCGCAGACAATTCCAGCCCCACTCATCCTGGAGTCACAACACAAGTGAATTAACCAATGATTCTTATTAAAAAGAAAAAATCTTTGACCCTTGGCTGCCCAATAATCACATTCAATAACCTTTTATTTAAAGCAGGAATAAAGATGAAACATGCGGTACTTACAGCTGGATAACATGCAGGCTGACCTACCCCCCCCCCCCCCCCCCCTCTTTAACTGTCCTGCCCTCTACCCACACAGACACACCGACAAACACAGTGGGGTAGAGCGGATAAAAATAATAAGGACAAAAGATAAGAGTCCTTGCTTCAGAAGATGCTTGCTTTGCAACAGAGTTTCCTCCCGGTGGATGATCAAAGCATCTGGTTTACAACTAGTGATGGGCTTCTTGACAGAGTCATTCATTCAGTGCGATACTTACAGGTTGCAGGCCTTCTGAAGATTCACTTTAGTTCTTATTGAACTGGGCCTTCAACTCAAAGGCTCACATTCAGGCCTATTTATTTGCCGCGACAGTGTCTCACATCAACCCTTGCCATCAGCTTGGGATTTGCTTTCAAGCCTTTGCTGTCTCAGGGAAATAACACCTAGACTGACAGGAGAGAGAATCAGCCCCCACAGTGACCTTATGAAGAGATTCTAGCTGGATCTTTTGAGAGAAAATTAGTTGGAATCCTCCACTCAGACTGCAGAACCAAAAGTGAAACTACAATGGAACCTCGTGGGTCTGAGAAACATTCCAGTGAGGTAATATCCAATCACTACCTGTTATTGGGCAGGGTACAGCCGCTTGGGCCCATACAATGGCCACCAGCCACATCAATCAATCTGAGTCATCACTGATGTCAGTCAAAAACAGCACAGCCTTCTGCTCGAATGAAAGGTGCAGCCCACATTGGATTGGATTGGATTTGTTTATTGTCACGCGTACCGAGGTACAGTGAAAAGTATTTTTCTGTGAGCAGCTCAACAGATCATTAAGTAGATGGAAAGAAAAGGGAATAAAAGAAAATACATAATAGGGCAACACAAGTTGAAAGCGGAGCTGTAGTCAATAATGTAACTACATAAGCACCGGCATCGGATGAAGCATACAGGGGTGTAGTGTTAATGAGGTCAGTCCATAGAGGGTCGTTTAGGAGTCTGGTAACAGCGGGGAAGAAGCTGTTTGTGAGTCTGTCCGTGCGTGTTCTTGGACTTCTGTATCTCCTGCCCAATGGAAGAAGTTGGAAGAGTGAGTAAGCCAAGTGGGAGGGGTATTTGATTATGCTGCCTGCTTTCCCCAGGCAGCGTGAGGTGTAGATGGAGTCAATGGATGGGAGGCAGGTTCGTGTGATGGACTGGGCTGTGTTCACGACTCTCTGAAGTTCCTTGCGGTCCTGGGCTGAGCTGTTGCCATACCAGGCTTTGATGCAGCCAGATAGGATGCTTTCTATGGTGCATCTGTAAAAGTTGGTAAGGGTTAATGTGCACATGCCGAATTTCCTTAGTTTCCTGAGGAAGTATAGGCGCTGTTTGTGCTTTCTTGGTGGTAGCGTAGACGTGGATGAACCAGGACAGATTTTTGGAGGTGTGCACCCCTAGGAATTTGAAACTGCTAACCATCTCCACCTCGGCCCCGTTGATGCTGACAGGGGTGTGCACTGTACTTTGCTTCCTAAAGTCAATGCCCAGCTCTTTAGTTTAGCTAGCATTGAGGGAGAGATTGTTGTCGCTGCACCACTCCACTAGGTTCTCAATCTCCTTCATGTATTCTGACTCATCGATATTCGAATTCCGGCCCACTATGGTCGTATCATCAGCAAACTTGTAGATAGAGTTGGAACCAAATTTTGCCACACAGTCATGTGTGTACAAGGAATATAGTAGGGGGCTAAGTACGCAGCCTTGCGGCGCCCCGGTATTGAGGACTACTGTGGAGGAGGTGTTGTTGTTCATTCTTACTGATTGTCGTCTGTGGGTCAGAAAGTCAAGGATCCAGTTGCAGATTGGGGAGCCAAGTCCTAGGTTTTGGAGCTTTGATATGAGCTTGGCTGGGATTATGGTGTTGAAGGCGGAGCTGTAGTCAATAAATAGGAGTCTGATGTAGGAGTCCTTGTTGTCGAGATGCTCTAGGGATGAGTGTAGGGCCAGGGACATGGTGTCTGCTGTGGACCAGTTGCAGCGGTATGCGAATTGAAGTGGGTCAAGGTGGAGTGCAGTGGGAGTATGGAGGTGATGCGCTTCATGACCAACCTCTCGAAGCACTTCATTACGACTGAAGTCAGGGACACCGGACGGTAGTCATTGAGGCACATTTCCTGGTTCTTCTTTGGCACCGGTATGATGGTGGTCTTCTTGAAGCAGGTGGGGAACTCGGAGTGGTGTAGGGACAGGTTAAAGATGTCAGCGAACACCTCTGCCAGCTGGACCACGCAGGCTCTGAGTGGACGACCAGGGATCCCGTCCGTGCCCGTTCACTTTCAGGAAGGCCGATCTGACTTTGGAATCTATGATGGTGAGTATGGATGAGTAATGAGCTACTAGGGCACTCGACAGCAGATTATTGGTTTCCTGCTCGAACCGAGCATTGTGTTCATCGGGGAGGGGTGCACTGCTGCCGGAGATACTGCTCAGCTTTGCTTTGTAGCCCATTATGTTGTTTAGTCTTTTCCACAACCGCCGAGAGTCTGTCTGTGACTCTAGCTTGGTTTGATATTCTCTCTTGGCAACTCAGATGGCTTTGCGGAGGTTGACATCATATTTCTTGTATAGATCAGGGTCGTCTGACTTGGACACCTCAAACCTGTCCTTCAGTAGGGAGTCAATCTTGCGATTGAGCCGCGGTTTCCGGTTGGGGAACATACATACTGCTGTCTTTGGCACGCAGTCGTCCACACATTTACTAATGAATGGTGGTGGCATACCCATTTAAGTTGGTTGCTGAGTTCTTAAATATGGACCAGTCACTGTCTCTGAGCAGTCACGTAAGAGCTCTTCTGTTTCCTCGGAGCAGCACTGCACGACCTTCTTAGCTGGATTCTCCCGCTTGAGTTTCTGCTTGTAAGCCGGGAGAAGGAGCATCGTCATATGGTCTGATTTCCCAAAGTGCGATCGGGGGATGGAACGGTAGGCACCCCTGATTTTTGAGTAGCAGTGGTCAAGAGTGTTGTCGCCCTTAAAGACGCATATCCATAAATCACCCACGGTTCAGAGATGTAACTGCAAAAAGAAAAGAAAAGGGAAATATAGGAATGAACAGGAAACAAAGAAGAAGACCCTTACACCCCTCAGTGAATCTCCAACGCACTCTCTGTCCCCTCACTCCAACTATTTCCAACTTACTCTCTGTCCCCTCACTCCAACTCACTCTATTGCCTGTTACGCCACCCTGGGCAAATGCGGTCAATTCTAGGCCCATACGTCCCGCGTTACAACATAAGTGAATTAACAACAATTCTTATGAGAAAAATCCAAGATATTTGGCCCTTGGCTGTCCAATAATTACACTCACCAGGTTTGTAAGTGGAAACACGATTACTTTCTGTTTATAACAGGAATATGCGTAATTATAGTTGGATAACAAGCAGGCTAACCTACTAGCCCCCTTTAATTGTTCCACCCTCTACCCACACACATAAGACAGACAAAAACAGAGGGATAGAAAGGGTAAAAATAATCAGGATTAAGAACAAAAGAAAGTCCTTGCTTCAGATGATGAGTTATTTGCTTCAAACCTCTACAACTCACACTCTGAAAGTTGAATTATGTTGAATTCAGTGATACTGGAGTTGAGATAAAAAGACACCAAAGACAGACAATAATAGAATGGTGCGATAATATAAGGATAGCAATGTGCACAATAATCTGTGGAAGCCTGTGAAATAGAGTTATATATGTGGACTGAGCCATACAATAGTTTATTCAAAAATAACAATATTCAATATTATAGAGAAGCAAACAAAGAATAATCTCATAACCCAGAAATGTTATATAGTACCAAATACCCATCATTTACATAAAAGTCTGTGGATACTGGAATCTGAGATGAGAAGAGAAAATGCTAGAAAACTCAGCACCTCTGTCAGCATCTGTATGGAGAACAAACAGATTTAATGTTTTGTGTGCGTCCAGCTCTTTGTCAGAATGAATGGAGGGAGAATGGAAGGGCGGCACGGTGGCACAGTGGTCAGCACTGCTGCCTCACAGCTACAGCGATCCGGGTTGAATTCCAACCTAGGGTGACTGTGTGGAGTTTGCACTTACTTCCCGTGTCTGTGTGCTCCGGGTTTCCTCCCAAAGAACAAAGAAAAGTACAGCACAGGAACAGGCTCTTCGGCCCTCCAAGCCTGCGCCGACCATGCTGTCTGTCTAAACTAAAATCTTCGACACTTCCGGGGTCCGTATCCCTCTATTCCCATCCTATCCATGTATTTGTCAAGATGCCCCTTAAACGTCACTTTTGTCCCTGCTTCCACCAACTCCTCCCGCAGCGGGTTCCAGGCACCCACTACCGTCTGTGTAAAAAAACTTGCCTCGTACATCTCCTCTAAACCTTGCCCCTCGCACCTTAAACCCACAATCCAAAAATGTACAGATTAGGTGGATTGGCCAAGCTGAATTGCCCTTCGCGTCCAATAAGCTTAGGTGAGGTTACTAGGTTACAGGGAGCTGTAAGCTTAGATAGGGTGCTCTTTCCAAGGGTCGGTGCAGACTCGATGGGCCGATTAGCCTCTTTCTACACTTCTATGAAAATTCTATGACTCTAAAATTCTATGATTGTGATGAAGAGCCAAATGGACTCGAAAGGTTCATGAATCAAGAATCCCTGTAGTGCAGAAGGAGGCAATTTGGCCCCTCAAGTATGCACCGATCCTCCAAAAGACCACCCGAGCCAGGCTCCAACTCTATCCCTGCAACATCGTACCCACGCTTAACCTGCGTATCCCACTTAACTAAGGGTCAATTAAACATGTCCAATCCACCTAACCTGCACATCTTTGGACTGTGGGAGGAAACTGGAGCACCCGGAGGAAACCCACACAGACACAGGGAGAACGTACAGACTGCGCACAGACAGTTAGCCAAGCCGGGAATTGAATCTGTGACCCTGGAGCTGCGAAGCAACTGTGCTAACCACTGTGCCACCGTGCTGCTTTCTCTCTCTACAGATGCTGACAGAAATACAGAATTTATATTTCAACAATGTTATAGAACTTAAAAAAAATATTTATCATATTGGCCAAAAGGATGTGGTAGTTGATGAGAGACACATGTTGGAGAGCTGGAGCTAGCAGCAAGGGGCAATGTTAACAGAATGACAATAATATTTTGTTTTATTTTTGCAGCTTTTGCGAAACACATCTTATCAGGATGAGAAGTCCCACACTGGTGAGTTAATTACCGTCCTGGGTGATTCCCACCTGAAGGCCATCACCATCAAAATCCAACAATTGGTTCAATGACACTGAGGCACAGGATGGACACTTCGTGAAAATGGATCTGATGTAGAGGAAACATAACTCCAAATAAACATAAAAACTGAAGGAATAGGAGCAGGAATGGGTCATTTGGCCCCTCAAGTCTGCTCTGCCATTCAATAAGATCATGGCTTTTATCTCAATTACACTTTCCTGTGCTTTGTCCATATCTCTCAATTGAAAATGAAAAAAAAATGAAAATCACTTATTGTCACGAGTAGGCTTCAATGAAGTTACTGTGAAAAGCCCCTAGTCGCCACATTCCAGCGCCTGTCCAGGGAGGCTGGTACAGGAATTGAACCGTGTTGCTGACCCACTTGGTCTGCTTTAAAAGCCAGCGATTTAGCCTTGTGAGCTAAACCAGCCCCTGAGTTTTCTGAGTATCCTAAAATCTGTCAAACTCTGTCTTGAACACGCTCAAAAACTGTACATCCGCAGAGCTCTGGGGTAGAGCATTACAAAGATTCACAACCCCTCGAGTTGCTCGGTCAGACACCGGGTTATATTTTGGACACTTTTCAGTTGGTCTGGCCACTGACTGGTACTGCAAGGCTTCACATCTGATAATCTGACCCATACACCACCTACCTGAGTAAAACAGGGGCTGGATCTCTGCTGGTTCCATTCCCTGCCTGCGGAGGGGGGTGGGGGGTGGGGGTGGGGGGGGGGGGCACATTAGGCAGCCTGGTAGCACAGTGGTTAGCACAGATGCTTCACAGCGCCAAGGACCCGGTTTCAATTCTGGTCCCGGGTCACTTTCCGTGTGGAGTTCACACATTCTTCCCGTGCCTGCGTGGGTCTCACCCCCACAACCCAAAGATGTGCATGGTAGGTGGATTGGCCACGTTAAATTGACCCTTAATTGAAAAACAAATAATTGGGTACTCTAAATTTGTATTAGAAAAATGAAGGTGCCTGGTTTTGGTGATATGAGCGAAGAAGTTTCTCCACATCTCAGTGTTAAACGACTAATCCCTGACACCCCCTACCTCCTGATTCAATTAAGAGTGTATTAAAAGTGAGATAATCATTCATTCCAACCATTTACTTGTTTACCAAGAGATGCTTAATGGAATTTTGTTACGATTACTGGAGAGTAGATAATTTGAGACAATGGGCGGGATTCTCCCCTACCCCTACTGTTGCTTAACAGTGCCAGGGACCCGTATTCGATTCCCAGCTTGGGTCACAGCTTGTGCAGAATCTGCATGTTCTCCCCATGTCTGCGTGAGTTTTCTCTGGGTGCTCCGGTTTCCTCCGGTTTCTTCCCAAAGTCCCGAAAGAAGTGCTTGTTAGGTGAATTGGACATTCTGAATTCTCCCTCATTGTACCCGAGCAGGCACCGGAATGTGGCAACTAGGGGATTTTCACAGTAACTTCATTGCAGTGTTAATGTAAGCCTACTTGTGACACCAATAAAGATTATTATTATTGGGGTATACAACAGACCACAAATAGTGAAAGGGAAATAGAAGAACATTAGGCAAATTACTGCTGTAAGACCAAGAGGGCAATAACAGTAGGAGACTTTAATTATCCCAATATCAACTGGGATTCAAACAATATAAGAGGAACCGAGGGTGAAAAATTCATGCAGTGTGTCCAGAAATTGTTTTTCAACAATTATTGACAAACCCAATGAGAGGAGATGCAATTCTAGATCTAGCACTGCTCGAGGATAAATCAGTGGGAAACACTAAAAAACAAGATCCTAAGTGTACAAAGTCGACATGTCCGCTCCAAGAATAAGAGAGGTACTGCGAAATCTAGAGCCCCATGGTTATCTCGAGGAATACAGGGGAAGATCAACAGAAAAGGAAGCGTACAATAGGCACATATCAGACGGAGGTTGAGGGGCGACCTGATAGAGGTCTACAAAATTATGAGGGGCATAGACAGAGTGATTAGTCAGAAGGTTTTTCCCAGGGTAGAGGGGTCAATTACTGGGGGGGGGGGGGGGATAGATTTAAAGTGCGAGGGGCAAGGTTTAGAGGAGATGTACGAGGCAAGTTTCTTACACAGAGGGTAGTGGGTGCCTGGAACTCGCTGCCGGAGAAGGTGGTGGAAGCAGGAATGATAGTGACATTTAAGGGGCATCTTGATAAATACATGAATAGGATGGGAATAGACTCCGGAAGTGTAGAAGGTTTTAGTTTAGATGGGCAGCATGTTCGGCACGGGCTTGGAGGGCCAAAGGGCCTGTTCCTGTGCTGTACTTTCCTTTGTTCTTTGTTCACAAAGAACTAAGCACTGCAGATAGCCTAGACGAGTATAGGAAGTGCAGGGACAAAGTTAAAAAGGAAATCAAAGAGAGGGCATGAAAAAAGATTAGCAAGTAAAGTTAAAGAAAACCCAAAGATGTTTTACCAATATATTAATGCTAAATATATATATTAAGGAAAAAGTGTGGCCTACCAGATATGAAGAAAGGAACTTGTGTGTGGATGCAGAGGCTGTGAGAAGGGTTTTCAATGAATATTTTGTCTCTGTGCTTACAAAGGAAATGGTTGCTGCAGATATAGTAGTCAAGATATATTGTCAGATATTGGACAGAATAATCATAAAGAAAGAGGAATTACTCGAAGGGTTGGAATCCTTGAAAGTTGATAAGTCGCCAGGGCCAGATGGATTGTTTCTGAGGCTACAGAAGGAGGTCAGGGAGGAGATAGTGGATACTCTGAGGAGGGTTTTCCAATCCTCACTAGATGTAGGAGAGGTACCGGAAGTCTGGAGAAATGCAAACGTTGTTCCATTGTTTAAAAAGGGATCAAAGGAAATGACAAACAATTATAAGCCAGTTAGTCTTATGTCAATGGTGGGCAAACTAGTAGAATCAATCCTGAGAGATCAGGTTACCTGTCCTATGGAAAGGCATGGACCAATCAGGGATAGTCAGCATGGATTTGTTAAAGGAAGGTCTTGCCTCACAAATTTGATTGAATTCTTTGAAGAAGTGACAAGAAGGGTTGATAAAGGTAGTGCAGTGGATGTGGTGTACATGGATTTTAGTAAGGCATTTTACAAAGTACCACTTGGTCAAAAAGTAAATGCTGATGAGATACAGGGCAATGTGGCAAACTGGATAAAAAGTTGGCTGAGTAACAGGAAACAAAGGATAATGGTCGATGGCTGCCCTTGAAACTGGAAAGTTGTTTCAAGTGGTGTTCCACGGGGCTCAGTGTTGAGACCCTTACTGATTATGTTATTTATTAACGATTTGGAAGTGAACTTTGGGGGCACGATTGGGAAATTTGCAGACAACACAAAGATTTGCTGAGTGGTGGACAACGTAGAGGATAGCTGTAATCTCCAAAATGATATAGATGAGTTGGTGGAGTGGGCAATAAAGTGGCAGATGGAATTTAACACAGAAGTGTGAGGTCAACATTTATGGAGGTCAAACAGTTATAGAGAGTATTCAATATTAAGCTGCATACTTAGCCCCTTACTATACTCCCTATACACACATGAATATGTGGCAAGATTTGACTCCAACATCATCTACAAGAAAATAATAATCTTTACTGTCACAAATACGCTTACATTAACATTACAATGAAGTTACTGTGAAAAGTTTGCTGATGACACGACAATAGTGGGTCGGATCTTGAACAACGATGAGTCAGAGTACAGGAGGAAGATAGAGAACCTAGTGGCATGGTGCACTAACAACAATCTCTCCCTCAATGTCAGCAAAATTAAAGAGCTGGTCGTTGACTTCAGAAAGCGAAATATCGTGCACAACCCTGTCTGCATCAATGGTGCCGAGGTGGAGATACTTGATAATTTCAAATTCCTAGGTGTGCACATCACCAACAATCTGGCCTGGCCCACCCACATTGATTCTACAACCACGAAAGCACAACAATGCCTCAGGAAACAAAGGAAATTTGGCATGCACATATTGACTCTCACCAATTTTTACAGATGCACCTTAGAAAGCATCCTCTCTGACTGAATCATAGCCTGGTATGGGAACTGCTCAGCCCAAGACCGTAAAAAACTACAAAGAATCATGAACACAACCCAGGCCATCACGCAAACCCGCCTCCCGTCCATTGACTCTGTCTACACTTCCGCTGCCTTGGGAAAGTGGGCAGCATAATCAAAGACCTCTCCCACACAGGTTATTCACTCTCCCAACTTGTTCCATTGAGCAGGAAATACAAAAGTCAGAGAACACGCAATAGCAGGTTCAAAAACAGCTTTCCCCCGCTGCTACAAGACTCCTCTTACGGACTGAACTGATCTCTTCACACATCTTCTCTACTGAGTAATATTGCACCCATATGCTTACCCGTCGCCTGTGCCTTTGCGTTTACATTGTGGATTTATGTGTGTCCTATTTTTTTTTCATGTATGGAAGGATCTGTCTGGACTGTAAGTAGAACAATCCTTTTCAATGTATCGCGGCACAAGTGACAATAAAACAAATCCAAATCCAAATTAAGTGAGAGATCTTGGCGGACAAGTACAAAGGTCCCTAAAGGTAGCAGTTCAAGTAGACAAGGTTGTAAAGAAAGCATATGGAATGCTCTCTTTCATTGGCAGAGGTATAGAATATAAAAATAGGATATCAGGTTGGAATTGTATAAAACACTGATGAGGCCACAACTGGAGTATTGTGTTCAGTTCTGGTCAACACATTACAGGAAGGATGTAATTACTCTGGAGAGAGTGCAGAGGAGGTTTATAAGAATGTTGCCAGGGCTAGAAAAGTGTAGTTATGAGAAAAGATTAGATAGGTTGGGGTTATTTTCCTTGGAACAAAGGAGGCTGAGGGGTCACTTGAGGTGAACAAAATTATGAGGGAAAATGATAGAGTTGACAGGATAAAATTGTTTCCCTTGGTGGAGAATTCTAGAACCAGGAGACATAGATTCAAGAAAAGTTGCAGAAGGTGTAGGGAAGGCACGAGAAAGAACTTTTTTACGCAGAGGGTAGCGGGGGTCTGGAATTTGCTGCCCGCGTTGGTGTAGGCAAAGAGCCTAAAGTCTTTAAAAACGTACCTGGATCTACACCTTAAGTCATGTAAGCTACAGGGCCAGAGACCGGGTACAGTACAGTGGGATTAGAAAGGTCACCTGTGTATCCTTGGACAGGTATGGACAAGATGGGCCAAATGGCCTCCTTCTGTGCTGTAACATTTCTATGGTTCTATAGAGTGGGGCTCACTGACATCTGAATAAGTGAATGACTTGAGACTGTAAGAGAATGACATATTGTGAGGGGGAAGAGAGAGAGAGAGAGTGTGTGTGTGGGGGAGAAGAATGTGTGGGGGAGAAGATAGTGTGGCAGTCAGACAGAGAGTGAGAGAGGGCTAGGGAGTGTGACAGGGGGTACAGAGTGTGTAGGTGGGAGAGTGTGAGGGGGCATGAGGCAGTATGACGTGGTATGAGGAGGAGTTTTGGGGCATGAGGGAGTGTGGCTGGTGAGATTGTGTGAGGGAAAAGGGAGATTGGGGAGTGAGTGTGTGAAGGAAGAGTGTGGGGGAGGGGGTGTTGTTGAGAGTGCAGCTGCAGAATATGTCTGTAAATCTGGCTCACTCCCAGTGTCAGGATTTTCATTCAATCTCACCTGCATATCCCATCATGCCCTTTCTACTTTTAAAATAAATTTGGAGCACCCAATTCTTTTTTTCCAATTAAGGGGCAATTTAACGTGGCCAATCCACCTACCTTGCAGATTTTTTTGAGTTGTGGGGGTGAGACCCACACAGACACGGGGAAAATGTGCAAACTCCACACAAACAATGACCCGGGTCTGGGATCGAACCCAGGTCTTTGGTGCCGTGAAAAGTAGCAGTGCTAACCACTGTGCCACCATGCTGCCGTGTGTCGTGCCCTTTCATCCACACTCACAGGGGGTGAGAGTGACTGATCCTGGGAGTGAGCTGTAAACATACACTCTTAATGCTCATCTTTAGGGGGCGATTCACATTTCACGACGGTGCAAACTGGGCCTGGGTACGACTAATTCTGGCCCCCACAGGGGCTTAGCCAACCCGCGCATGCGCAGTTGGGCCACGCCAACCTGCGCATGCGTGGGGACTTCTTTAGCGCGCCGGCCCTGACGCAACGTGGCGTTGGTGTTCAAGGGCCGGCCGCGCCAGAAAGTTGGCCGGGGGGAGGAGAGGCCGGCCCGCCAATTGGTGGGCCCCGATCGCGGGCCAGACCCCATTCGAGGCCCCCCTGGTGAAGGAGCCCTCCTCCCCGCCCACAGGCCGCCCCCCCCCCGACCGTTCGTGCAGAGTTCCCGCCGGCAGCGACCAGGGGTGAACGGCGCCGGCAGGACTCTGTCGTATCGGCTCGGCCGCCCGGCCCCTCCGGGCCGGAGAATCAATTTCCCAAACACGCCGGCACAAATAACGCCGATTCTCCACATCTCAGATAATCGCGCGCTGGCATCAGGGCATCGTGGCGCGGTTGCGGCGACTCTCCGGCCTGGCGTGGGGCTCAGAGAATCGCCCCCTTACTATTTACTCATTGATCTGTTGCTCGGCAAGTTCATAGAATCATAGAATTTACAGGCAGAAGGAGCCCATTCGGCTCATCGAGTCTACACCGGCCCCTGAAAGAGCACCCTACCTAAGCCCACACCTCCACCTTATCCCTATAACCCAGCTATCCCACCTAACCTTTTGGACGGTAAGGGGCAATTTAGCGTGACCAATCCACCTGACCCACACATCTTTAGACAGTTGGAGAAAATGTTAGCTGATGTAAAAAAGGCTTTGTTCTCGGGAAAACTAAACTTCAATTGGGCAGCGTCATCTATTGAATGATCTGTAGTTAGATTACAATATTAGCACTTGTCTCTGAACGCACGGTTCCTTCATTGCTTGTATTTCACAAGAGGTGTTTTTTTTCATCCAGCAGTTGTTTTTTGAAAGTCATGTTTAAAGTTGTCCCAAATTTTAACTTTGCAAAATTTGTAAATTTTCCCCTCGAGTGAAAAACCTTTGAAGTGTGCCCCCCCCCACCTTCCCGGTGCATAACGATTGGATAAGCCTGTTGTAGGGCAGTTCAATCAGTCCCAGTTCCCTGCTTTGTCCCCATTTCCCTGCAAATTTATTTCCCTCAGGCATCCAATTTGATATTTCCACCACCCTCGATGGACAGGAGGCCCAGACCATTACCACTCACTCCTTTAAAAAATTCTTCCTCCCATCTGCATCTCTTGCCCAAAATCTTAAATCAGTGTCCCTCCGACCCTTGTAAGAACAACTTATCCTCGTCTACCTTGTCTACACCTGTCATAATCTTGTGCACCGTCAAACCTCCACTCAATCTCCTTTGTTCCAAGGAGAACGGCCCCAGTTTAGAACCATAGAATTCCTGCAGTGCAACATCTATAGGGAGAGAAAAGAGCTAACGTTTCGAGTCCGATGACTCTTTGTCAAAGCCCTAATCAGGGGCCTAATCAGAGCTTTATAAGCATTCAGTGCAATTTCCTTGCTTTTGTACTTAATACCTGTAATTATGAAGCCCAGGGTCTCACATCTCTTGCTAAATAATCTCTCAATATGACCTGTCACCTTTATGTGTGTGAACCCTGAGGTTGCTCTGTCCCTGAACACTCTTTAAAACTTTATATAACTTATGTGCTGGCCAAAGCCTATATTTCCTGTTGTGCACAGTCCCTTTAGAGAATCCCTGAGTCATAATGTTGTGGATTCAATTCCCACTCCAGAACCATGGACCAAAACCCTTGGTGCAGTACTGAGGGAATGCTGCACTGCCCAATGTGCATTTTTTGGGTGGGTTAGTAAACCAAGAAGGGCAAAGAAATATCTCCCGGTTAGATATGAAGAGAGATTGGATAGACGGATTATTTTCCTTGGAGCGAAGGAGACTGAGGACGGACATGATTGAGATGTATAAAATAATGAGGGGCGTAGATAGAGTTGACAGAAAGAAACTTTTCCCATTGGTGGAGGGATCAATGACCAGGGGGCATTGATTTAAGGTAAGGGGTTTAGAGGGGATGTGAGGAAAAACCTTTTTACCCAGAGGATGGTGGAAGTTTGGAATTTGCTGCCTGAAAGGGTGATGGAGGCAGAGACCCTCATTCCATTGAAGAAGTATTTAGATGAGCACTTGTGATCTCAGAGCATTCAAGGCTACGAGCCAAGTGCTGCAAAATGGGATTAAAATAGTTGGGTGGTTGTTTTTGACTGGTGCGAACGTGATGGGCTGAAGGGCCTTTCCTGTTCTGTAGAACTCGATGGATGCGATTTACCGGCCGCGTACCGCCCGAGGTCTCTCCCAAGATTCCCAATGGTCGTTATGCCTGGTGAAATGGACCGAGATCTGGGCGAATCCCAGACTTGCAGAGCTAAGTGAGCTTAAAGGCTCATTGATGCCAGATCGAACCAGCGCCCGGGATCTACTGGCTTTGCCAAGGATGCCCCAGCTAGGTGCGTTTAGCACTGGTCGCCCATATGGGGACCAGGCAGAATGGCACTTTGGGGGGGGGGGGGGGTCTTCTAGGCGATCGGAGGCCCCGGGTGTTTGGTATCTGTACAGGGTGGTTCCATTGCACTGCTGATCCCACCTGGCCACTGGATCCAGCCTGGCATGCCCAGGTGATATTGCCAGCCAGACTGTCAGGGTGCCAAGCTGGCATTTTGACAATCAGGGGAGCTCGAGGACCCCTGTATAGGTGAGTTGGGGCATTGGGAGTAGGGTCCTGGTGCCTTGTCGGGGGAGCATGGGTGGGGGGGGGGGGGTTGAGATCGGGGAGCCATTTAAAAATAATGTCCCAATCTCTTCCTGCCTGAGGACTGTCGGAGCTCCGCAGTGCAGGCAATTAACCCTAAGTGCGGTCTCGGGGAAGTGTGGGGGGCCCGAAAACACAACAGAGTGCTGTTAGATAACGGGGGTTGTTCCCGACACAACAAGCACTGGGAATGGGAATGTTTAAACCCACCCTAAACAGGGCTTGTTAAATCACAGCCTATGACTATGGGCGGGATTTAGCAGCTGTTCACGCTGGCGGGAAATCCCGATCCCACAACGGCGCATGGGTTTCCCGGCAACAAAGGGTGCAGTCAATGGGAAATCCCGTTGACAATGGCAGGACTGGTAGATCCCGCTGGCCGACAAACAGGTGATGCAGTGGTGGGTAAATCCCGCCCGATGACTCTGTGACATTGGCTAACATTTATCCCTTAAGCAATCACACTAAAGTAGATTATTTGGTTATTTAATTCCTTGTTGTTCATGGGGACTTTGCTTGCAGCCTTCATGGCAACAGCAACTGCAGTTCAAAATGACTTCATTGGCTGCTAATCTCTTTGGACGATCTTGGGGTTGTGATAGTTGCCATTGAAATACAAGCAACACAGTGGTGTGGTGAAAGGAAGAGAGGTGGAAGGTGGCTCATGTTAGTCCTGAACACCACCATGGACCAGATGGGCAGAGTGGCCTGCTTCTGTTTCTCTGCTGCAAATTTGTTTCATTCTAGTTCAGTCGAATTTGTGTTAAGGCTTTGTGTTAATGTCCTGCTCTTCTTTCTAATTGCTGATCGTTTTCTTTCTTATGATTCCAGAGTGTGAACAGTGCGGTTGCCAATGGACCGGGGCAGTCAAATCTTTTCATCAACAACTTTCCCTGATTCCACACTGATGTCACTCAGCCAATCAGAAGCCATAAAGTGTCATGGGGAAGTCCCATTCAGTCCTGTTATTAGCACTGAAATCTATCTGCTCTGACAATATGTTCTGTATGTGGATATGTTCCAATACACTCACCCCAACTTTCATTGTCCTCTCACTTGTACTTTAATTTCTATGAGTTTTTACCACAAATTAAATGCAACAAAAGACCTTTCTGATTTTGCCCCCGAGTATTTCTTTGGGGTGGGAGTGAGAAAAATAACAGCACAGCATGTTGTTGCTAGCACAAGTCACAGACAGTAGAGATTAAACACATCAACAATCGAACCACAGGGAAAGGGTCACCTACAGTCATTAAGTAGAAGCTTCAGGTAGAGACTCGACACGAAATTCCTGGAGATCTGACCATGTGACATTTGATCATAATACACTCAATCACATTACCTCACTCATGTGGTACTTAATCACATGACATTTGATCAAGTGACACTGCGAATTTTAGGGAATGGGACAACTCATCGCCGCCGACTCATCGCTGCCAACTCATCGCCGCTGACTCATCGCCAGCCCAACTCATCGCCAGCCAACTCATCGCCAGCCCAACTAAAAATTGTAATTCATGGTAATTCATGGTAAAAGCTGTCGGCGGCGGGTAACTTTTGAACGGCCCGCACCAAGCATTTGATAGATAGACCGGCCGGCGAACCAAGTTATAACTGTGATATAACTTGGTTCGCCGGCCGGTCTATCTATCAAATGCTTGGTGCGGGCCGTTCAAAAGTTACCCGCCGCCGACAGCTTTTACCATGAATTAAATTTGAAATACCACCGGTCTGAACTGTGATATAACTTGGTTCGCCGGCCGGTCTATCTATCAAATGCTTGGTGCGGGCCGTTCAAAAGTTACCCGCCGCCGACAGCTTTTACCATGAATTACCATGAATTTCAATTTTTAGTTGGGCTGGCGATGAGTTGGGCTGGCGATGAGTTGGCTGGCGATGAGTTGGGCTGGCGATGAGTTGGGCTGGCGATGAGTTGGGCTGGCGATGAGTTGGGCTGGCGATGAGTTGGCTGGCGATGAGTTGGGCTGGCGATGAGTCAGCGGCGATGAGTCGGCCGCGATGAGTCGGCCGCGATGAGTTGTCCTAGACCCGAATTTTATTCCATTTGCCTCAGCTTGGTGTCTCAGGATCACAGACCTCACTGCAATGAATGATTTGATTTTCTGTTTTATAGTGGGATGAATATCTCAATCAAAGAAACAACACAGAAGATTCAAAGTATTAAGGAACATTTAAATGCAAATTCCTGGAATGTTTCTACTGATGAGAAATTCCTAAATATCAATTTTTAAAATCTATTAAAATGACTTTGAATTGAATCTTTCATACAATGTTCTGACTTTTTACAATATACAACTTGTAAAAATAAATCAATGCTAAATTTAATTCAACACTTTGGCTACCCGCTCTCTGTCCAATGACGAGTTGCATCAGCTTTTGTCTCTCTCTGCCCCCCAGCTTGTTTCCCTCTCTCCCCCAGTTTGTGTCTCTCTCCCCGTTCCCTCAGTTTGTGTCAATCTCTCCCCAGTTTGTCTCTCTCCCTCCTTCAGTTTGTGTCTCTCTCTCCGCTTTCTTCCCTAACCACACACCGGAAGACCATTATTAGAATCAGGTTATTTTTGATTTAATGATTTCTAGCTTTCATTGGGCAAATTTGACTGGCTTTCGTTTGTATCTTTCCTCAGTATCTCAAACAGAAACACAATAATGTTAATTCTAACCACTTCTTAATCTGATTTTGAAGAACTCTTTATTCATGAAGCTGGACTGTTGCAAGTGTACTGTCTCATGGTCCTTATCAGTGTTCCAAAAGATTTTGTGCTGCACCTTCTCATGCGAATGATAAACTTAAAACTTACACAACATAGAACATAGAACATAGAACAGTACAGCACAGAACAGGCCCTTCGGCCCTCGATGTTGTGCCGAGCAATGATCACCCCACTCAACCCCACGTATCCACCCTATACCCGTAACCCAACAACCTTAACCTTACTTTTAAGGACACTACGGGCAATTTAGCATGGCCAATCCACCTAACCTGCACATCTTTGGACTGTGGGAGGAAACCGGAGCACCCGAAGGAAACCCACGCACACACGGGGAGGACGTGCAGACTCCACACAGACAGTGACCCAGCCGGGAACCGAACCTGGGACCCTGGAGCTGTGAAGCATTTATGCTAACCACCATGCTACCGTGCTGCCCCGTTATAGAATCACAGAATCTACGACACGGAAACAGGACCTTCGGCCCAAACTGGTCCATGCCAACCAAAGCCTATCTAAGCTAACCCCATTTGCCTGCATTTGGCCCATATCGCCCGAAACCTTTCCTATCCATGTATCTGCCCAAATACATTTTAAATGTTGTCAATGTCCCTGTCTCAACCATTTCCTCCGGCTGCTCATTCCACAGTCATACTATCCTCTGTGTAAAAAAAGTTGTTCCTCAGATTCACATTAATTCTTTCCACTCTAGGGCAGCACGGTGGCCTAGTGGTTAGCACAACCACCTCACGGCGCTGAGGTCCCAGGTTCGATCCCGGCTCTGGGTCACTGTCCATGTGGAGTTTGCACGTTCTCCCCGTGTCTGGGTGGGTTTCGCCCCCACAGCTCAAAAATGTGCAGAGTAGGTGGATTGGCCACGCTAAATTGCCCCTTAATTGGAAAAAATAATTGGCTAATCTAAATTTAAAAAAAAAAAAAAATTCTTTCCACTCTTAGCTTAAACCTATGCCCTCCAGTTCTCAATTCCCCAACCCTGGGAAAATGACGGAGTGCATTCACAATATCCATACCTCTCATGATCTTATACAGGCCCCTCAGTCTCCTTCACTCGAAAGAGAAAAGCCCTACCCTGTCCAATCTCTCCCTATAACTCAGGCCCTTGAGTCCTGGCAACATCCTGTTAAATCTCTTCTGCACTCTGTCCAGTTCAATAACATCTTTCCTTCAGCAAGGCGACCAAAACTCAACACCATTCTCCATGTGCAGTCTCACCAACGTCCTGTACAACTGCAACATAACTTCCCAACTTCTATACTCAGTGCCCTGACTGATGAAGGCCAGCTTGCCAAAAGCCTTCACTGCCCTATCTACCTGTGACTCAACCTTTAGAGATTATACATTAATACTTAAAATGAATTAATACTTTCTAAAATGACTATTGATTACATTGATTATAACTCAATAAAATCATCGGTATCAGATTGGTTACTACTCAATACGATTTTTTGATTAATAGATAATACAGGATATAATATGGCTTTTTCAGCCACATGTTTGTATTAAAATGGTTTCTTTAACTTTGTGATTACAGTGAATATAGTACAAAGATGGTCAAATTAAGCAAAAAATTTAACAACACCAACATGTATTTACACCAAACCATGGCAGTCTGAGTACTGTACTCAGCAGCAGGTGATATTTGTTTATTGCCTGCCACGAGGACCAGCCTTTGGCTCTCCTTTTCCAACTGTGCCCTCACTTTCTTCTCCAATGCAAACCCAGTAGTCTGGGCCCATTTCACATTAAGACCACAAGATGTAGGAGCAGAAGTAGGCAATTCAGCCCATCGAGTCTGCTCCGCCATCCAATGAGATTATGACTGATCTGATAAAACAAAGAAGAAGAACAAAGAAAAATTACAGCACAGGAACAGGCCCTTCGGCCCTCCAAGCCTGCGCCGATCCACATCCTCTATCTAAAACTATCGCCTATTTTCTAAGGATCTGTATCCCTCTGCTCCCCGCCCATTCATGTATCTGTCTAGATACATCTTAAATGACGCTATCATGCCCGCCTCCACCACCTCCGCCGGCAATGCGTTCCAGGCACCCATCACCTTCTGCATAAAGAACTTTCCACGCATATCTCCCTTAAACTTTCTCCTCTCACCTTGAAATCGTGACCCCTAGTAATTGAGTCCCCCACTCTGGGAAAAAGCTTCGTGCTATCCACCCTGTCCATACCTCTCCTGATTTTGTAGGCCTCAATGAGATCCCCCTTCAACATCTGTCTTTCTGATGAAAAAAATCCTAATCTACTCAACCTCTCTTCATAGCTAGCACCCTCCATACCAGGCAACATCCTGATGAGCCACCTCTGCACCGTCTCCAAAGCATCCACATCCTTTTGGTAATGTGGTGACCAGAACTGTACGTAGTATTCCAAATGTGGCTGAACCAAAGTCTTATACAACTGTAACATGACCTGCCATGACCAAACATGACCTGTCTGTCCTGCACTCTAATCAACCTTTCCTTAAAAGACTCCCACATTTCAATGTGGATTTACCCTTAAACAGCTGCTCCCAACCCACATTCCCTAGATCCTGCCGAATTTTGTTATACTGGTACTCTTTCCGATGATGGAAAGCGTGCCGTATGCCTTCTTGTCCACTCTATCGACCTGCGTTGCCACCTTCAGGCTACAATGGACCTGAACTCCCAGATCTCTTTGTACATCAATTTTCCCCAGGGCTTTTTCATTTACCGTATAGTTCGCTCTTCAATTGGATCTTCCAAAATGCATCACCTCTCATTTGCCCGGATTGAACTCCATCTGCCATTTCCCCGCCCAACTCTCCAATCTATCTATATTCTGATAGGGAGGAAGCCAGAGCAGCTGGAGATAACCCACACAGACACGGGGAGAACGTGCAGACTCCACACAGACAGTGACCCAGCGGGGAATCGAACCTGGGACCCTGGCACTGTGAAGCCACAGTGCTATCCACTTGTACTACCGTGCTGTCCCCGCTACTGTGCTGCCCCCAATGGAATAAAATATAAAAATAGTCAAGTCTTGCTAAAACTATACAAGACATTAGATAGATTGCACTTGGAATACTGTGAACAGTTGTGGTACCCTAATCTAAGGCAGTCCAGGACAGATTCACTCAGTGGACCCTCAGTGTGGAGGGATTTTCTCACCAGGATAGGTTGAGTAGGTTGGGCGAGTACTCATTGGAGTTTAGGAAATGAGAGGCGACCTTATTGAGACAGAATGAATTCTCAGGGGGCTTGTCAGGGTCGATGCTGAGAGGTTGATTCCCCTGATGGGAGCGTCGAGGACCAGAGGGCAGAATCTCAGACTAAGGGGTCATCCATTTAAGGCAGAGATGAAGAGGAATTTATTTCAGAGAATGGTGAATCTGTGGAATTCTTTACCACAGAGAGCCATAGAGATTGAGTCGTTAAGTATGTTCACGGTGAGATAGATAGATTTTCAATCAGTATTGAAATCAAGGGTTATGTACATAGGGTGGGAAAGTGGAGTTAAGGATTATCCTATCCAGCAGAGGGCAGCAGAGCGGAGCCGCTGATTGGCTGTTGCAGGGAAAATTTGCATCAGTGCATTGCAGTCACTGTATCCAGGAGGTGGTTTGTGGAGGAGCTGTTGTCAAGTGACAGACTCCCAACTGGTATGTTGCCTCCCAGGTGCATGGGTCAGGGATGTCTCAGATCGGCTGCAGAACATTCTGAAGGGGAGGGTGAACAGCCAGTTGCCGTGGTGCATATAGGCACCAATGATATAGGTAAAAAAGGGGATGAGGTCCTACAAGCAGAATTTAGGAAGTTAGGAGCCAAGTTAAAAAGTCAAACCTCAGAGGTAGTAATCTCAGGATTGCGACCAGTGCCACGTGGTAGTCAGAGTAGAAATGAAAGAATAGGCAGAATGAATGCGTGACTTGAGAGATGGTGCAGGAGGGAGGGGTTCAGATTTTTGGGACATTGGGACCAGTTCTGGGGGAGGTGGGACTACTACAAATAGGACGGTCTACACCTGGGCCAAACTGGAACCAATGTCCTTGGGGGTGCTTTTGCT
The DNA here is from genome assembly GCF_902713615.1 of Scyliorhinus canicula. Classification (NCBI taxonomy): domain Eukaryota; kingdom Metazoa; phylum Chordata; class Chondrichthyes; order Carcharhiniformes; family Scyliorhinidae; genus Scyliorhinus; species Scyliorhinus canicula. The sequence continues at coordinate 54,097,112 of NC_052164.1, forward strand.
AACGCTGTTGGAGAGGGTTTAAACTAATGTGGCAGGGGGATGGGAACCAAATGAGGAGGCTAGTGGACAGTAAGGAGGTAGTAACCAAAGCCTGTAAGGAACTAGATCATGAAGTCAGCGTGATTAAGGGGAAGAATAGGCAGGGAACAGATGATGAATGCAAAGGGACTTGTGGTCTAAGGTGCATTTGTTTTAATACAAGAAGCGTAGTAGGTAAGGCAGATGGACTTAGGGCTTGGATTAGTACCTGGGAGTATGATGTTATTGCTATTACTGAGACTTGGTTGAGGGAAGGGCATGATTGGCAACTAAATATCCCAGGATATCGATGCTTCAGGCGGGATAGTGAGGGAGGTAAATGGGGTGGATTAATTGCATTACTGGTCAGAGAGGATATCACAGCTGTGCTGAAGATGGTACTATGGAGGACTCAAGCAGTGAGGTGATATGGGCAGTGCTCAGAAATAGAAAGGGTGCGGTAACAATGTTGGGGCTGTACTACAGACCCCCCAAAAGCTGCAGCTCCTGTTAGACCGCATGACGGCTCTGCAGCTGCAGATGGACTCACTTTGGAGCATCCGCAATGCTAAGGAGGTCGTGGATAGCACGTTCAGTAAGTTGGTCACACCGCAGATTAGGATTGGTGAGGGAGATAGGGAATGGGTGACCAAAAGGCAGAGAAAGAGCAGGAAGGCAGTGCAGGTGTCCCCTGCGGTCATCTCCCTCCAAAACAGGTATACCGTTTTGGATACTGTTGGGGGAGATGACTCACCAGGGGAAGGCAGTAGTAGCCAGGCTAATGGCACAATGGCTGGCTCTGCTGCACAGAAGGGTGGGAAAAAGACTGGCAGGGCTATAGTCATTGGGGATTCAATCATAAGGGGAGTAGCAGGCATTTCTGTGGTCGAAAGCAAGACTCCCGAATGGTATGTTGCCTCCCGGGTGCACAGGTCAGGGATATCTCTGATCGACTGCAGGACATACTGAAGGGGGAGGGTGAACAGCCAATTGTCGTGGTGCATATAGGCATCAACGATATAGGTCAAAAACGGGATGAGATCCTACAATCAGAATTTAAGGAGTTAGGAGATAAGTTAAAAAGTAGGACCTCAAAGGTAGCAATCTCAGGATTTCTACCAGTGCCACGGGACAGTCAGAGTAGAAATTCCAGAATAGCCAGAACGAATACGTGGCTTGAGAGATGGCGCAGGAGGGAGGGGGGGGGGGGTTCAGATTTTTGGGACATTGGAACCGGTTCTGGGGGCGGTGGGACAATTACAAATCGGATGGTCTATACCTGGGCAGGATTGGAACCAATGTCCTAGGGGGTGCTTTTACTAACACTGTTGGGGAAGTTTTAAGCTAATGTGGCAGGGGGATGGGAACCAGATCAGGAAGTTAGAGGTCAGTAAAGAGGCAGCAACTAGAGCCAGTAAGGTACGAGATAGTAAACTCAATGTGACTAAGGGGAAGAGTAGACATGAAGAGATGATGAATGCAAAGGGACAGGTGGTCTGAGGTGCATTTGTTTTAATGCGAGAAGTGTAGCAGGTAAGGCAGATGAATTTAGGGCTTGGATTAGTACCTGGGAGTATGATGTTATTTGTATTCCTGAGACTTGTTTGAGGGAAGGGCAAGATTAGCAACTAAATATCCCAGGGTATAGATGCCTCAGGAGGGATAGAGATGGAGGTAAAAGGGGTGGAGGAGTTGCATTACTGGTCAGAGATGATATCACAGCTGTGATTAAGGAGGGCACTATGGAGGATTCGAGCACTGAGACAATATGGGTCAAGCTAAGAAATAGGAAGGGTGTAGTAACATTGTTGGGACTTTACTACAGGCCTCCCAAAAGCGAGCGTGAAGTAGAGGTCCAAATATGTAGACAGATTATCAAACAATGGAGGAGCAATAGAGTGGTCGTGATGGGAGATTTTAACTACCCCAACATTGAATGGGACTCACGTAGTGTTGGAGGCATAGATGGAGCAAAATTTGTAAAGAGCATCCTGGAGAGTATTTTTAGAGCAGTATGTAAATAGTCCAACTTGGGAAGGGGCCATACTGGACCTGGTATATGGGGAATAGTCCCAGCCAGGTGGTCGAAATTTCAGTCGGTGATTACTTTGGGAATAGCGATCACAGTTCCGTAAGTTTTAGAATACTCGCGGACAAAGACGAGAGTGGTCCTATAGGAAGAGTGCCAAATTGGGGAAAGGCCAAGTATAACAAAATTCGGCAGGAGCTCGGGAATGTGGATGGGAGCAGCTGTTTAAGGGTAAATCCACATTTGAAATGTGGGAGTCTTTTAAGGAAATGTTGATTAGAATGCAGGACAGACATGTTCCTGTAAAAATGAGGGATAGAAATGGCAAGATTAGGGAACCATGGATGACAGGTGGAATTGTGAGACTAGCTGAGATGAAAAAGGAAGCATACATAAGATCTAGGAGATTTAAAACTCATGAAGCTTTGGAGGAAGATCGGGAAAGTAGGACAAATCTCAAACGCGCAATAAAGAGGGCTGAAGGATCCCTGTGGCATACCGCTAGTTACGGGTTGCCATCCTGAAAATGCCCCTCTTATCCCATCTATTAGTTAGCCAATCATCTATCCATTCTACTCTACTGCCCCAACACCATGGGCTCTTAGCATTTTGTGTGATACCATACCGAATGCTTTTTTGGAAATCCAAGTATATTACATCTACTGGTTCCCTTTATCCACACTGCTCATTACCACCTCAACGAATTCTAATAAAATTGTCAGGGACGATTTCCCCTTCATCAAGCCATGTTGACTCTACTTGATTCTATAATATATTTCTAAACACTCTTCTATTACATCCTTTAGAATGGATTCTAACATTTTCCCATTGACAGCTGCTAAGCTAGCAGGCCTATAGTTACCTGTTTTTTCTGTCTCACTCCCTTTTTGAATGAAGGTGTTACATTGGCTGTTTTCCAATCCTCTGGGACGGTCCCAGAATTTAAGGATTCTTGGACCAGTGCACCCACTATCTCTGTCAAGGATAGTCAAGCTACTTCCTTGACTATCCTTGCATGCATCCCATCATTTCCAGGGGACCATATTAGCCTTTATCCCCATTAGTTTCCCTTGCACTTTTCTTCTAGTGATAGTTATTGTATTTATTTACTCCCCGCTTTTTGCCTTTTGATTATTTAATATTTTAAAATTGTGATTAGTGTCGCCTACTGTGAAGAATGACGTAAAGTATTTATTTAACTTCTCTGCCATTTCCTAGTTCCACGCTGTTATTATTTCCTTCAATCTAATTTTTTCTTCAATTAATTTATGGGATGTGGACGTTACTGGCTCGGCCAGCATTTATTGCACATCCCTTATTGCCCTTGACGTGTTGGCGGTAAGCAGCCTTCTGGAACTGCTGCAGTTCCTAAGGTGTAGGTACGCCCACACTGCTGTTTGAATAGAATAGAATCCCTACAGTGCAGAAGTAGGCCATTCAGCCCATCAAATCTGCGCCAACCCTTCGAATGAGCTACCTATTTACACTCCCCCCTCCACCCTGCCCTATTCCTGTAACCCTATAACCTTACCTGCACATCCCTGGAGACTAAGGGGCAATTTATCATGGCCAATCCACCTAACCTGCACATCTTTGGAATGTGGGAGGAAACCAGAGCACCCGGAGGAAACCCATGCAGACATGGGGAGAACATGTAGACTCCGCACAGACAGTGACCCAAGAATTGAATCTGGGTCTCTGCCGCTGTGAAACAGCAGTGCTAACCACTGTGCCACCATGCAGGGAGGGAGTTCCAGGATTTTTTATTAAGATTCAGAGAACAGTGGATTCTGGAACCCTATGCAGAGTTCTGGAGTCATCTTTCACAGCTTTCCCCAGGCTCATCTCAACCTGGACAAGGCCAGTATGTAGCGCATGGATTAGAGGCAGAGGCTTCATTTCAAAGTAAGTTTAAATCCCTGCTAGCTCAGCCCTTTACCCTTGTCAGATTCCGACAGCTAATTTTAAATCAGGCTGCATTAACATGATAAACTGCCAAATCAGGGGCATCTTCAGCTTCCAACTGATGTCTATGGGGACCAGCCTGAGATATCTATTGGGTCTCTATAATAACTGTTATGCGAGCCTCAAGCATTCAAGAGCTGGTCTCCTGATGCTCGTTCTCTTCAGATCCCTTTAATTGCTCACATTATCTGTGCCCACAAATAGTTCCGAGAATAGATAATGAGCCTCCAGGCTCCTCAGAGGCATCATTATAACCACAAACAGAAGAGGAAAGAGTAACTGAGCCCAGTAGACACAGGCCTCACTCCCAGTCATTCACTGATACAGTGCTTCAATGTAACTTCTCCACTTCCTGAAAAGTCTTGTTAAAGCAAACACGGTGGGGACGGGGCACGATTTGGAGCCCGCCTTATCCATCTGCGTAAATGGCGATGCACGTCCAAAACCTTGCAAGAGTTGGGGAACGGGATTCCCACAGGTGAGAGGAGGAAGGTGAGGTGTCATCTGAAGAAGACCTGTCATTATGTTCACCTGCACTCTCCACCACTGTAGAGACACCCACCCTGCATTAGGCTTAGGGCCACATTCTGGGGAATATCTCACTGACCTATCTCCACAATAGGCAGAGACAGTGACGCCCAAGTCTCTGGCATTCGGAGGCCTGCTGAACAACCACCTGTGAAGCCTAAGCTTCTGGAAGCAGCTGTCACAAACATGCTGGAAATAGAAAGACAGAGGAGGGGACATCAGGCAGAGTTGAAAGAGGCAGTCTAGACGAGAGTGAAGGATGGAAGGATCCATCTGCCTCCTGTCATGGCTGCAGATGCCATCACTGACATTTCATAGCTCAAACATGTGAGTGCCTTGAAGTCTCCATGGGAACGTTGGCGGTTGTCCTGGAAACCTTGGTCCAGCATATTCTGCCAGATTTGCACTCGGCGCTGCATCCATTACTCGCCTAGCTACTGATGGAGCCCACCATTGCCTATAGCAGGGACTCCTCAGGGAGACGGACATGGGTCCAAGGAAATTCACAGGGAGGAGAACCAGCAACTGGACACCCGGGGGTCATTCACTCATGTGACTCCATGAGTATTCAGCCAATCCCAATTCCCTCTGCCAGTGACCCCATCACCTCCAGCTGCACAGGATAAGGAGGGTGAACCTACTTCACAACAGGAAACCCAATGCAGGCTGGGATCCTCCAGACCTTAGTCCTGCAGAGGACACCTACCAAAGCCATCAAAGTGAACAGGACATAGCAGTCAGCAGGCTGTCTTCCCCTCTGCTACTGGTCTTGGGCATCCACCATAGTGGTGGAGTTAGAAAGATTAAGAAACTTTGATATCACTTTTTGGCCATCACTGTATATATCACACACCTTTATAAATACATTTTCTGGGCAGCATAGTGGCGCAGTGGTTAGCACTGGGACTATGGCGCTGAGGGCCTGGGTTCGAATCCCGGCCCCAGGTCACTGTCCGTGTGGAGTTTGCACATTCTACCCGTGTCTGCGTGGGTTTCACTCCCACAACCTAAAAGATGTGCAGGTTAGGTGGATTGGCCACGCTAAATTGCCCCTTATTGGAAATAAATAATTGGGCAGTCTAAATTTATTTAAAAAAAATAAATTTGCTGCTCATCACAATGGTCTCGTTATTAGAATCAGTTATGCGTTTACATCTATATGGCTTTTTACTGTGAGGAAGACCCAAGCTCCCACTCCATGATCGCCTCTCTTTGTGAACCTCATATTCATGTCATGTTTAGTTAATTGCCCCTTAACGTCAAGGAGGTGATTCAACATCTTTATTGAAAATGACTGCAAATTGCATTAGGAAGTGATAGTCATGAAAAGACACCATGACGTTCTGCCAGCTCAGTTGCTTTGCAGAGTTACTCATTTAGCCTCATCATCAAACAGCTGTTGATTGTTTGTGCCAAAGCACAAGACCTGCAGCCATGATGGTCTCTCCAGCCATGTGTGTATCTCTGAGGAAGCCATGGCTGCATAAAGTCCACCTTCTGCAGGCTTTGTGCTGGTATGCTGCCTTTCACTTCCCAGAGCGGCTAACTGCAGCTTTGTCTGCTGATCTTGCAAAAGATTCAGGTCTGGTAAAACACGAGGGTTGGAGATCCAAGGCCCAGTGCTGACCTTGATCTCGATGTTTGTGGCTGTAAAGACCTTTTCGATCACTGACATGACAGTGTGGGACAGGAGAAATGTGCTTGGGTACCCTTGCCTGCATTTTATTCCACCTGAACCCTGTAGTTATAGGTGTGTCACAGGCATGTCTTCTGCACATCCTCACATGGAAGCGTCCATAATCACCCTCTTCAGGTTCCAGCCCTTCCAGGTCTTCTTTGTCGGAGGAGTTCTCAGCCTCTTCCTTGTGTCCCTCTGTCAAGTGATGTCTCTGTTGAAATATCAGGTTGTGCGGGTTGTGCAGGACACCCTCTCTGGAGAGCACTGAAGAACCCTACCTCAATGTTCCAAGTGCCGGAGGTGCATCTTCAGGATGGTGGATCGTGTTTAACTATGTGCCACGTTATATCTGTCAGCCGAGGGAGTGACTTTGAGGGTGGCGCAGATTTCAGACGCTGGTATTTATCCCCAAGCAGCCGGTCCTGTACGCGTTGCAGTCCTTTGAATGTCTGAGGCATCTGGGAGTGTCTCAGGATGTGTGAACCATGTGATCTCCCAAGGTTCCTGGCACAAACGTGCATGATGTGCTTTTGTAGTCAAACAGCAGCGGAACATTTAATGAGTGGAACACTTCGCTGTTAATGAACATCAAGGGCTGCAGTCCTCAAAGCTACATGTGTACAATCAATTGCACCCTGTATTCCAGTGAAAGCCAGGAACCTAGCAACCTGGATAGCTTCACCGAGTCTGAACTTCATAGAATGATGAAACATACTGGAGAGGGCATCGGTCACTTTGTGTTGCGGAGTGAGCGATACTCCTGTAGATCCTGGCAAAAACATTGAATGCACTGATGACCTTCGGAGCACTGGAAGGTGATGATCCCACAGTCCATGGGACGCTGAATGTGGCAGATATGAGCCACCATATTTCTCGAGAGCCGTAGACTCTTGCTCATCTCCATTTTGGAACAGTATCGTCAGAAGACCCCGTGTCACGTGAGTCACAGCCTAGAGATGTGTCTGACCTCATCAACCTTCAGGTTTTCTGGGGCTCCCCTGAACCATGGTCTTCAGATCAGGTCTCCTCTTGAAGCTATGCTGGTGCCACTGGGCCCTTCTTATTCACCTCAATCCGATCACTGCCATCAAGAAGGCATCACTGAGTGCAGACTACATTATTCAGTCCTTCCCCCTGTGGACAGATAGATCCAACAGGTTCATGAGTAATGGTCAACTATAGAGAACCTCCCACTCACGATCAGAAAGTCATCGTCGTGCCTTCGAGCTGCATCTGCTCTACTCGTCTTTCCTTGATCCAGCTGAGCCTCTACCTCACAGATCAAGGCGACTAAGATTCCACCCCAGCTACTCGATATCTTAATCTCAGAGAGGGTGGAAGACGCTTGAGTGCAATCAAGATATGTTCAACTTTATCTAATGCAATCCTGTCTGTATGTGGATTATGCCTTCCCCTAACTTTTGGAATGACTGGGTGCCCTTTGTCCTGTTAGCTATGGCAATTGGAGAAAGCTCCTTCGAGGCTTTCATTGATCATCTTGCAGATATCCAGCAGCTGTGCTCACTTTATATTTAGATGTATCGTCCATTCTTCCATTCCTCTCTATCAAAGCTCCAACTGATCAACTTCACTGTGAATCCAATCACTCCTGCAGTCTCACCTTAAAGCCCTCCAAATATCAGTGGCTCCAATTGCATCTTCTCAATAAACGCTTCCTGAGTTCTATCAGCTCAGACTGCATTTCCCTGGTAACCCCTGTTAGGGTCCTGAGTCCAGTTGGTACCCCCGTTAGGGTCCTGGTCCCACACTGCCTCAGGCCCCTCCCTTGCAGATTATTTTCCCGGTTGCATCATTATTCAGGGTCTTTGAGACCAGCTTCAACCGTTCCGCTGTCCAGGTTCGGGTCCTCCCGATCTTCCTGAAACCTCACAATATGAGGTAGAACTCCCTCCGGTGATTCTCCAGCCAGCCCCAGTAACCCTGGATCCCATTTTTTACATAACAGTATTACAATACCGGACAGGAACCCAGCCATTTTTTTTTAAATTTGGAAAACTGTGAGGAAAGTGTGCTTTGCTCCAGCAGTGATTCCACACACAGATAGGGATATGGTGCAGTAAAAAATACTTTATTACTAACACAGTCTTAAACTACCTTCCAATCGGGGTATATGTAGCTTACAACTACCAATTAAACAATGCCTAGCAATAAAGTTCAACACTTCAACGTCTAACTTATATCTTCTCTATCTCCAATCAAGCAAAATTCATCATGGGTCAAAAACCACTCAGAAATAAAGTTAACAAACACAGGATTACTTGCCTGCCTCTGGATATAAAGTTATTTTAAAAGATTGCTTGAAGAGAGAGAGATCCTTTCAGGAACATTCTGCAGAACCATATCTGTCAGATTAATGCCGAATCTGACAGCCTTCTGCAAAAGCTGCTGTTTAGCTCACAGCTTCCAGAAATTAACTCAAAACTGACTGCTGCAGACTTGGCTCCTCCCATTGTTACATCACCTTTATCCCATTCAAATCCCATGATCTACTTACTTATGTTTAATCTCAATGGGATGATTTAATGAGGCAGAAATTGAGTTCCATTTTGGGGTTAGTGCCGAGAATGATGCCACTATTTATTGGCAGCATGCCATTTATTGGGGCCTCAGTGAGGAACGCCCGGCAAGGCCGCACTTACATAATTTGCTGTACTGATGAGCTCAACTCGCCTGGGCAGGAAAAGTATTTGCAGCTCTTTCAACTCTCCTCAGGGAACCCGCCATGACCTCCAGATTCCCCCACTGCTCCCATCTTGGACATTCTGAAATCTCCCTCTGTGTACCTGAACAGGCACTGGAATGTGGCGACTAGGGGATTTTCACAGTAACTTCATTGCAGTGTTAATGTAAGCCTACATGTGACACTACTAAAGATTTTTGAAAACTTACTCTTATGAGGTCCTCGAGCCTCCCCCCCCCCCCCCCCTTTACCTCACCTCTTAGGGGCAAGGCACCCCAGGTCCAATACCTGGCATGGGCAACCTGGCACTCAGGCACCTTGGCACTACCAGCCTGGAAGTGCAACTCTGGCAGCCTGGCAACGCCAGGGAGGCACTGCCAGGGTACCAGGCTGGCTGTGCCAAGGTGCCTGGGTGTTAGAGGGAATGCAAAGGTACCACGCTGCCCAGAGGCTGATGCCCAGGGTCTGTAATGGCCTGGGAAGTCCCCTTCCAGGTGCCATTAACCTAGTCCATGTTGGTAGAAACCAGTTCTAAATGCGCCTTGGCAATGTCTCCAGGCAAGGCCATTAGTTTCTGGCCCCCAGGATACTATAGCGCAGACTTATTTAAATAAGCCCAGCGAGGGCGAGATGCAGATTGCGATGTCTTACAAGGTTTAATTTAATTTTGCGAGATGTTTCAAGCATTGCGGATCTTGCGATAGGTCTACAAGATTCAACAACCTCATCAAGTCACCAAGTTGGGTGTGACGAGGCCATTGAATCGCGCCCAATGTCTTTAATAATTAGGACAGCGCGGTACCACAGTGGTTAGCACAATTGCTTCACTGCTCCAGGCTCCCAGGTTCGATTCCCGGCTGGGCCACTGTCTGTGCGGAGTCTGCACGTTCTCCCCGTGTCTGCGTGAGTTTCCTCCGGATGTTCTGGTTTCCTCCCACAGTCCAAAGATGAGCAGGTTAGGTGGATTAGCCATGCTAAATTGTCCTTAGGTTAGGTGGGGTTACTGGTTCACGGGGATATAATGAAGGTGTGGGCTTACGTGGGATGCTCTTTTGAAGAGCCGGTGCAGATTTGATGGGCCGAATGGACTCCTTTTGCACTATGAATTCTATGACAATCTATTCTATGACTACACCCCCAGAGAATCCCTAGCAATCATAGCAAAATCACATTAGGCCTCTCATCGAAAACATATTCATAGTTGGAAAGAATGCTTTCACTTTTATGACATCTTAATTGCACCTCTTGCAACCACAAAGACTGTGTGTATTTTAAACCAGGATTTTTAAAAATATTACTGCGCAGATAGAGACACACCCTAACCCAGGCTTTTAAAACATTACTGCAACAAATACATATAATATAAAATATATACCAATTTCTGCATTCATAACAGTGGACAATCCTACATTGCCCTTTGAATTCATCACTGCTGCCCCACACACAAGGGACCCCTCCCCCACCCCAGGAGAGATTTGTGTACCCTCCTCACTTTTCCCCCCATTTACAGGCTGCAGATGTATCCCTTGTGCAGCCCAGTTGTGAGCCCGACATGTCCATCACCACTGATTATGATCACCCTGCCATCAAGCTGTGCCTGGTCCCAATGAGCACAAAGGCCATGCCCCGTCCTTGAGCAGGAAGGCATAGAATCTCTGTGGGTAGAGTTGAGGAATTGCAAAAGTAAAAAGACCCTGACGGGAGTTGTGTCCTAGCAGCAGTCAGGATGTGGGGCAGTAAATCAATCAGGAGATAGAAAAGCCATGTAAAAAAGGCAATATTACAATGACCATGGGGATCTTCAATATGCAGGTGGACTGAGAAAATCAGGTTGGTAGTTGGTCCCAAGAAAAGGAATTTGTGGAATGTTTAAGGGCAGTACGGTAGCATTGTGGTTAGCGCAATTGCTTCACAGCTCCAGGGTCCCAGGTTCGATTCCCGGCTTGGGTCACTGTCTGTGCGGAGTCTGCACATCCTCCCCGTGTGTGCGTGGGTTTCCTCCGGGTGCTCCGGTTTCCTCCCACATTCCAAAGATGTGCAGGTTAGGTGGATTGGCCATGATAAATTGCCCATAGTGTCCAAAATTGCCCTTAGTGTTGGGTGGGGTTACTGGGTTATGGGGATAGGGTGGAGGTGTTGACCTTGGGTAGGGTGCTCTTTCCAAGAGTCGGTGCAGACTCGATGGGCCGAATGGCCTCCTTCTGCACTGTAAATTCTATGATTCTATGAGAAGTGTTTTTTTGGAGCAGATTGTCGCCGAGCCCACTACGGAACAGGCAATTCTGGATTTGGTGATGTGTAATGAGGCAGACTTGATTAGGGAACTTAAGGTGAAGGTACCATAGGGAGCAGTGACCACAATATGATAGGATTTACCCTGCAGTTTTAGAGGGAGAAGCTGCAGTCAGATGTAACGGTCTTACAATTAAATAATCGATGTGAGATTGTTCAATCTGAGGTTGATTGATTTGAGAATGGTCGATGTGAGATTATTGATGTGAGGTTGAACGATGTGAGGCTAACTACAAAGACATGAGGGAGGAGCTGGTCAGAGTTGATTTGAATGGAGCCTAGCAGGGAGACAGTGGAACAGTAATGGCAGGAGTTTTTGGGGGTTATTAGGGAGGCACAGCAGAAATTCATCTCAAGGAGGAGGAAACATGCTAAGCGGAGGACTAGGCATCCACGGCTGACGAGGGAAGTCATGGACAGCATTAGAGCAAAAGAAAAAGCATACAAAATGGCAAGCATTAGTGGGAAGCCAGAAGATTCGGAATCCTTTAAAAGCAAGCAGAGGACAACTAAAAAAGCAATAAGGGGGAAGAAGATGAAATATGAGTGCAAGCAAGCTCATATTAGAAAAGAAGATAGGAAGAGTTTCTTCCAATATATTAAAGGTAAGAGAGAGGCAAAAATAGATATTCTCACATTGACCATCATCAGATCGATCAACCACAAATCAATCAGCAACCCATCGATCAACCTCACATTGATGAGCCTCACATCGTTCAACCTCACATCAATAATCTCACATCGACCATTCTCAAATCAATCAACCTCAGATTGAACAATCTCACATCGATCAAACTCAAATCAATCAGCCTCACATCGATCAATCTCCCATCGATCAATTTCACATCGATCAACCTCACATCATTCAACCGCACATCGATAATCTCACATCGACCATCATCAGATCGATCAACCTCACATCAATCAAATTCACATCGATTAAACTCACATCGATCAACCTCACATCGATCAACCTCACATCGATCAGCCTCACATCAATCAACCTCACATCGATGAACCTCACATTGATCAATCTCACATCGATTAACTTCACATCGATCAGCCTCACATTGATCAACCTCACATCGATCAGCCTCACATCAATCAACCTCACATCGATGAACCTCACATTGATCAATCTCACATCGATTAACTTCACATCGATCAGCCTCACATTGATCAACCTCACATCGATCAGCCTCACATCAATCAACCTCACATCGATGAACCTCACATCGATCAATCTCACATCGATTAACTTCACGTCGATCAGCCTCACATTGATCAACCTCACATCGATCAGCCTCACATCAATCAACCTCACATCGATGAACCTCACATCGATCAATCTCACATCGATTAACTTCACGTCGATCAGCCTCACATTGATCAACCTCACATCGATCAGCCTCACATCAATATCGATCAACTTCACATCGATTAACCTCACATCGATCAACCTCACATTGATAATCTCACATTGATCAACCCCCCATCGATCAAACTCACATCGATCAACCTCCCATCGATCAACCCCCCATCGATCAAACTCACATCGATCAACCTCACATCGATCAACCTCCCATCGATCAACCTCCCATCGATCAACCTCACATCGACCATCCTCACATCGATCAAACTCACATCGATCAACCTCACATCGATCAACCTCATATCAATCAACCTCGCATCAATCAACCTCACATCAATCAACCTCCCATCGATCAACCTCACATCGATCAACCTCCCATCGATCAACCTCACATCGACCATCCTCACATCGATCAAACTCACATCGATCAACCTCCCATCAATCAACCTCCCATCGATCAACCTCACATCGACCATCCTCACATCGATCAAACTCACATCGATCAACCTCACATCGATCAACCTCATATCAATCAACCTCGCATCAATCAACCTCACATCAATCAACCTCCCATCGATCAACCTCACATCGATCAACCTCCCATCGATCAACCTCCCATCGATCAACCTCACATCGATCAAACTCACATCGATCAACCTCACATCGATCAACCTCACATCAATCAACCTCACATCGATCAACCTCACATCGATCAGCCTCACATCGCTCAACCTCACATCAATCAACCTCACATCGATCAACCTCACATCAATCAACCTCACATCAATCAACCTCACATCAATCAACCTCACATCAATCAACCTCACATCAATCAACCTCACATCGCTCAACCTCACATTGACCAACCTCGCCGCCACACAGTCTGTCTGTTTTACCCTTCCTGGTGGTTATTGATCCAGTTCCTCTGAAAATGCCCTCGCCTTGACTATCCACGTCCCTCAATCACAGTGGGGGGCTGGTTACCCATTCACTATCACGCACTCCAATCGATCAATGCATTGACAGATTGGGAACTTTTCACACAGCTTAATGGGGTTTTTCTAAACTGGTGCAAACAGCGAGGTAGTAATAAGTGAATCCAAACTTAAATTGAGAAAAAAAGATGACAGTTGAGGTGTGTGGGTCATGCACAGTGGATGTTGACTGTGGAGAGCTGACTGGAAGTCGAGGTGTGGGGAGGTCAGTTACCAGCAAGCTTGAGGGGGTTCTGGATAATTTGATGGTGGATTATGAACAGGGTGATTACCTGCGGGTGGGGGGGGGGGGGGGGGGGGGGGCTGATGTCACCCACAGTTCACATGGTCACCAAAGGAAACTGTGTTGATTGTAGACAAAGGGCACTCACACCAATAACTGTGACAATGACTCAAATTATCCACACGGGAAACTCATTGAGCATAACAAGAAAAACAAAAGCCACAAGAAGCACAGCAGAAACGAGAACAACAACAGCAAGAACAAAAGCAACATGAAGTGCGATGATAACAACAAAAATCGCAAGAAGCACTGCAGAAACAAAAACTACAAGCACAACGACAAAAACTACAAGAAGAACAACAAAACCAACAAGAAGCATAACAAAAATAGTGACAACAACAAAGACAGAAATGACAAAAACAGCAACAAGAACGGCAATGAAAACAACAAAGACAGGAACGACAGAAACAACAGCAATGAAACAACAACTTGTATAAAATGGTACAACTCTGCACATGAAGGACAATGCCACAGCACACTGCAAAACAATGACAAGACTACAAACATGCCATGGGATGACAACGAATCGCACAAACTCACATCTGCTCCAGAACAAGCAAGCACACCAGCTTTCAAGGCAGATGACATAATAAATCGATACCACAAGCACAGAAAAAAGTCCATGTCAGTCAACATCAGTGGTTCGACCATGAAAACACCTCGGGATGACGCATTGGTTACTTAAAATAACAAGAACACCGACAACATTCACCACGTCAACAACAACAAAAGAAAAAACTCAGTGAACAAATTCATCAAGTTTGGACTCATAAATGTTTTTATTAAAAGTGGACTCATAAATATAAATTGGCTTTGTAAAATATGCAATAGTACCATCACTTGTATAGATACACATATCATAAGTAACTGTTTTGTACAATGTTCTTTAACGATGTACAGAAAATATGTAAAGAAAAAAGGGGGGATGTGGTGATTGTAGATCTGAGTAGATGCAATACAACTGAGCAAGCACTAGAGGGAGCACGGGAGAGCTATAAATATACAGGGACAGGAAGTGAGGACACACTTCACGGAAGGCAGAACTGGGAGCAGGACACAGGACAGGCAGGCAGCATTTGAGGTAGCCGTAAGTTAAGCTCTGAAGACAGAACAAATTCACAATAAAGCATCTTCTCCAACTTTGAGACTACGAGCTTTATTAAGACATAAGGAACAACACAGAAACAAAGAGGCAAAAGCAAGCAGCTGAGTCTCTCACGGGCCGTCCGAGAAACAATGTGCAAAATGCCTCCCTTAGAGGTCCCGGGACAATAAGATCAGTCTCTAAAAACTGAGAGATGTTACAGAATGTGAAATGGTCCCAGATGTTCATATTCCAACATTCCTTTAGCTAAGGTCACATATTGCCAATCGAATTACTCTTCTGCCAACCAAACCAGAAAGCTGGGGTCTGGTTGAGCTGCCTTTGGAGAACTTGCTGAGACATGGGTGAGACAAGGAAGGATTAACCTGTGATATTTGGTTACATAGTGCAACTTACAGGCTCACATTCCACACTGCATATTCGTCACATGTTAAATTGAGTTGGCCACTCTCTGCTCACCCAGATTGCCCGCCTGAAGCAGCTGCTAGCCCTACTCGCTGCACAATTTAAGGGTCTATGGTGCTTATTGCATGCCCAGCTCCCAAGTTGGTTTTGGTTGATCCAATTTCCTGGCCTCTGTGGACTGAACACAGACTGAATATCAACAGCAGCAGCAACCAATCCAAAATAACATTCGTGGAAAACCCCAAGGAGGGGGGCACGCAGCGGACTGCTATTTAAGTCAAAGAGCCACTGAGTGAAGATCTCAAGCAATAGTTGATGACCATTTATAGACCTGTTGTGGGGTCAAAGGGGAAATGATTACCCAGAAATAATTGCCTCACCCTCAGGAGGAGTGAGAAATGTAGGCCCTGCTGAGACTGTCGATTCCACCCTCCTCCAATTCGTGACCTGCACGGGCTGTGCTCAGCACCGGCCCTTCCTGAGGGCTGCACTATTCAAGCAGGCACTCCTGTGACTGGGACATTAGCTGCATGTTGACAATTCAAGGATTGAGTAACACGCATCCTTTAAACTAACATTATGGCTGGACAGGGCAGCTCCACAATGGGGCTTTGGGCTTTCTGGTCTCCACACTGGAGTCACAAAGCTTCCAGTCAACAACAGCAAATAAAGACTGTCCAACACTTCTCATTTTCTGTCTCTATTCCCTGAAGGAGATGTCCTAGACATCACCGGGGGGGGGGATTGCTGCAGGGGCAGGGGGTGGAAAATGGGACACGGTGATGAGATCATGAACTAATTCTTCGTGGAAGATGCAGATGCTGACTGTAGCCCCCAGCCTAATAAAGAAGGCTGAAGGAGATCTCCTGTGAATTGTCCGGCGTACCAGGCAGCCTGCTGGAGGGGGTTACGCACTATATCGCAAAACAGGGAGGAATCCAATTTTCACATTGCACACGGAGATGATTCTGCTCAACATGGAGTGGCTCCATCAACGCAACTGTGCTTCGACCATTATGGAGCCTGTCCTGAGCTCTCACAGCTGCCACGGAAGCTCATGCGATTACATCTTGGTTTTGGGGCCCAGTGTTGACAGCGGTTTCCAGAGAGTCACATCTTTCTGTTATGTATTTAATCTTATGTCGAATCTTAGCAGCTGCTGTAAACTCCGTGTATTAATATCTGCATGTTGTCACCAGAAGTGACGTCACAGGTCTCCACCAGGGGAAACTGGCAGAGCAAAGAAGCAGTTTGCAGTGAACACACCTGGTAAATAAAGGCAGTTTTGACCCTTCGTGCTTCCCAGCGTCAGTTCCCCACATTATACAACACAGCAATCTGGCAACGCAGATTTTGAACGGCGCTTGCCGTCCACCCGGGAGGACATAAAATATTAATGAAGGTTGGGAGAGAAGACTTAGAAGAAAAGCTCGCGCATGTGCTCTCGATATAATCACAGAAAAATACAGTGCAGAAAAGGCCCTTCAGTCCATCGAGTCTGCACCGCTGCCTGAAAGGTACCTGACCTATCTACGATGTGGAGATGCCGGCGTTGGACTGGGGTGAGCACAGTAAGCAGTCTTACAACACCAGGTTAAAGTCCAACATGTTTGTTTCAAACACTAGCTTTCGGAGCACTGCAAGTCCTACCAATCCTACCAACTGTCCTGCCTTGAGACAATTCACACCTCTTTAACCTGGGATTACCCCCTATCTCTGGATCTGTAATGATTTGATTACCCGCAAATGCTCGCATTCCAAGCATTGTCTGGCATCTCTGACTATGTCTATATAAATGTTTCTGGAACATACCACTCCAGTCAACCGAGGAAGGAGCAGTGCTCCGAAAGCTCGTGTTTGAAACAAACCTGTTGGACTTTAACCTGGTGTTGTGTGACCTACCTACATCATCCCATTTGCCAGCACTTGGCCTTGAATGTTATGACGTGCCAAGTGCTCAGCCAGATACTTTTTAAAGGATGTGAGGCAACCCGCCCCTACCACCCTCCTAGGCAGTGCATTCCAGACTGGCACTACCCTCTGGGTGAAAACGATTTTTCCTCAAAACCCCCCTGAACCTCCTGATGAGCCATCAATTGCACGAGAGATGAGTTGCTATACAAAAGTTAGGCTTTAATAAGCTAGAACTTAGCCCTGTGGTCGACTACAGTAAATGGACGACCGCCGGGCGTTCTGACTATTTATACCTCGGTATGGAGGCGTGGTTAACTCAGCCTCTCAACCAATCGGAGAGCCGTCACATGACTGGTCTTAACCAATCGGTCGAGAGGCACATGACCGACCAGGGCCAATGGTAAGCCGGTGTTCTGCACCAATGGCAGACAGCTATGCAAATCATACCACCACACCTCCCACCCCTCATCTTGAACTTGTGTTCCCTCGTAACTGACCCTTCAACTAAGGGGAGCAGCTGCTCCCTATCCACCCTGTCCATGCCCCTCAGAATCTTGTACATCTCGATCAGGTCACTCTCAATCTTCTCTGCTGCAGGGAAAACAGCCCAAGCTTATCCAGACTCTCTTCATAACTTAAATGTTCCATCCCAGGCAACATGCTGGTGAATCGCCTCTGCACCCCCTCAAGTGTAATCACATCCTTCCTATAATGTGGTGACCAGAACTGCCACACAATACTCCAGCTGTGGCCTCACCAATGTTCTATATAACTGAAACATAACTTTGTTGCTTTTGTAATCTATGCCATGTTTGATAAAGGCAAGTGTACCATATGCCCTTTTTCACTACTCTATCAACCTGCCTTCTACCTTCAGAGATCCATTTGCAAACATGCAAAGGTCTCTTTGTCCCTCAGGATTTCCCAGTGTGGTGCCATTCATTGAATATTTCCTTGCCACATTACACCTTCCAAAATCTAACACCTCAGACTTTTCAGGATTAAATTCCATCAGCCACTTTTCTGCCCATTTGACCATCCCGTCTATATCTTACTGTAACCCAAGACTCTCAGCCTCACTGTTAACCACCCAGCCTGTCTTTGTGTCATCCGCAAACTTACTGATCCTATCCCCACACAGTCATCTATGTCATTTATATAAAAGACAGACAATAGAGGACCCAGAACAGATCCCTGTGATACAACACTGGACACTGGCTTCCAATAGCTGAGATGGTTGTGTGTGGCCATCCTCCGCAGAGCAATTATAGAGATTTTTAAAAAAAAATTTAGAATACCCAATTCATTTTTTCCAATTAGGGGGCAATTTAGCATGGCCAATCCACCTACTCTGCACATCTTTGGGTTGTGGGGGTGAGATCCACGCAGACAGGGGGAGAATGTGGAAACTCCACACAAGCAGTGACCCAGAGCCGGGATTGAACCTGGGACCTTGGCGCCGTGAGGCAGCAGTGCTAACCCACTGCGCCACCATGCTGCCCGCAATTATGGAGATTAGGGTTTTTAAAATGAGGCCGAAGCTCGGATTGCTGCCTTCTTTAGAACAAAGAACAATACAGCACAGGAACAGGCCCTTCGGCCCTCCAAGCCTGTATCGGTCATGATACCACCCTTGGCCAAAACCCTCAGCGTTTCTTGGTGCCGTATCCCTCTATATCCATCCTGTCCATGTATTTGTCGAGATGCCTTTTGAACGCCATTAATGGATTTGCTTCCACAACCTGGCAACGCATTCCAGGCACTAACCACCTTCTGTGTAAAAAACCTGCCTCACACGTCTCCTCTAAACTTTGCCAAACGGACCTTAAACCTATGCCCCCTGGTGACTGACCCCTCCACCCTAGGAAAGAGTGCCTGCCCATCCACTCTTTCATGCCCCTTATAATCTTTTAGACCTTTATCAGGTCACCCCTCACTCTCCGTCGTTCTTGGGCAGCACGGTAGCATTGTGGATAGCACAAATGAGTCACAGCTCCAGGGTCCCAGGTTTGATTCCGGCTTGGGTCACCGTCTGTGCGGAGTCTGCACACCCTCCTCGTGTGTGCGTGGGTTTCCTCCGGGTGCTCCGGTTTCCTCCCACAGTCCAAAGATGTGCAGGGTAGGTGGATTGGCCATGATAAATTGGCGATAGTGTCCAAAATTGCCCTTAGTGTTGGGTGGGGTTACTGGGTTATGGGGATAGGGTGGAGGTGTTAACCTTGGGTAGGGTGCTCTTTCCAAGAGCCGGGCCAGACTCGATGGGCCGAATGGCCTCCTTCTGCACTGTAAATTCTATGAAAGCTAACACCCTCCAGATCAGGCAGCATCCTTTATAGGCAGCATGGTAGCATAGTGGTTAGCACAAATGAGTCACAGCTCCAGGGTCCCAGGTTCGATTCCCGGCTGGGTCACTGTCTGTGCGGAGTCTGCACATCCTCCCCGTGTGTGCGTGGGTTTCCTCCGGGTGCTCCGGTTTCCTCCCACAGTCCAAAGATGTGCAGGTTAGGTGGGATTGGCCATGATAAACTGCCCTTAGTGTCCAAAATTGCCCTTAGTGTTGGGTGGGGTTACTGGGTTATGGGGATAGGGCGGAGGTATGGGGTTGGGTAGGGTGCTCTTTCCAAGAGCCGGTGCAGACTCGATGGGCACTGTAAATTCTATGAAAAAGAAACCTCCTCTGCAAAGCCTCTGCATCCTTCTGGTAGTGTGGCGACACGTCCTGATGACAGCAACACCCCATCTCCCCTCACTCTGCCTTCACAAACCTACTTGGCCACATCAGTTCTCATGCCCACTTACCCTGTAGTATACAAACCCTCTGTGTCTAGGCACTGCCACCTCCCCTTCAATTCATCTACCCTCAGGCATTGTCCCCTCATCCTCAACAAATACACTCCATCCATTGGGTGAACACACACCATCCTTCTCACTCATACCCTCCTTGTAGGAGAAGAGAGCAGGAAATACAACAGAGAGATTGAGATACGGAGATGGTCCTCCACAAGTATCTGAATTATCAGCTGCAGAGGAGGCGGTGCTGGGGATCAGTGGGGTTTTGCTGTCAGCAATGGGGAGATGGGATTTTGCCAGCTACCTGGCGGCTCAATGAATGCCCAGACAGCTCCACTGACGTTGGCATCCATTAGTGTTTAACGATCACCTCAGCATTCTTACCTTTGCAGCACTCGCTCGTGTCTTATCTCCCACATGCCCTTTATGTGTCCAGCTGGGGGTGACAGAGGAGTTACGGATGTCGACTCCTCTGAGGAACTCAAAGATTCTTTGGGTTCAATCTCACAGGAATCATGCAGACCCCTGGTGCAGCTCAGGCACTCACACTTCAATGAAGCTAGTCGAGAGTTAGATTTCCACCTCATCACTCAGCAGAGTATCGGAACCGATGACACACAGTCTCACTGCTGAGATTGCACTGAATTGGCCACACAACTGCTTGTCTGAATAGGAAATTTGTGGGAGAGGGGAGAGAGTGAGGAGAGGTAATGGACACATTCTCAAAGTGTCAAAAATGACACTAGCTGTACCCACAAGTGACCTGTCCTGGGGACTGAGCCCTATAGTTTGCTAAGGACTCGAAGTGAGGTAACACAATGAATAGAATTTCATAGAATTTACAGTGCAGAAGGAGGCCATTCAGCCCATCGAGTCTGCACCAGCCCTTGGAAAGAGCACCTGACTTAAGCCTCACACCTCCACCCTCCCCATAACCCCGGATCCCAACCTAACATTTTTGGACACTAAGGGCAATTTATCATGGCCAATCCACCTAACCTGCACATGTTTGGACTCTGGGAGGAAACCGGAGCACCCGGAGGAAACCCACGCAGACACGGGGCGAACGTGCAGATTCCGCACCGACAGTGACCCAGCAGGGAATCGAACCTGGGACCCTGGAGCTGTGAAGCAACTGTGCTGACCACTATGATACCGTGCTGCCCTTTTTAATAAACATTTTTCTTTTTAAATCTCCTCACCTTGGTCTTAAAAAGGAGACTAAACTATTGTCCCCCTAGTTTTAGTCTCTCTGACAAAAGGATACATCCTTCCCAGTATCCGCCTTGTCCAGTCTCCTGGGATCGTATACGTTTCAATATGATCTGCGTATAGAATTTATTAAATGCAGAATTACAGATTTTTGATAGACAGGTGAGGAACCATAACCATATCAGCCATGATCTTATCAAAGGGCCGAATGGGTTACTCATGCTCCGAAGTCCGATGTTCCTATGAGACAGTGTATAGGGAAATAGGAGGCAACAGGAAGGATCAAGACAAGAATCTTATGGTCTTTGCTCGTTCCTCAAAATAAATTAAGATGCAAGTTACAGGAGACCAAAGGTACTCAACTCCAACTAATGCACAATTTAATCTGTCGGTGTGCTAACTGATTTGCCAGTGGATCAGGGAACATGTATTATTTTGACTCTAGTAGATCTGGGAATTCTGCGAAATTATAAATAAATCCTTTCGGTCCAATAGATTGAAGATACTCTTCAGTTTACTGTTGACACTGAGTAAATGTGAGCAGATTTTTTGATCGGTAAGAATGTTAAGGGATAATAAAGGCAGGTATGGCGGTGAGGTAACGACCAGGAATAAACGTAGAGCAGCTGGAAGGGTTATCTGTGGTCTGGAGAAAATTGCTGCCAATCCTGGGCTTATGCTGCCATCTGCTGGAATTGGGAAGAACTAAAGGTTTGAACCTGACCCCAAACTTCACACCAGAATTCTTGCCACAATGCACCAATGAAAATGAACATAAGTTTGAGAAACAAGCTGGATTCTCTGGTTATCCATGTGGTGATTGTGGATCTGAGTAGATGCAATACAACTGAGCAAGCACTCGAGGGAGCACGGGAGAGCTATAAATACACAGGGACAGGAAGTGAGGACACACTTCACGGAACTGAGAGCAGGACACAGACACACAGGCAGGCAGCATTTGAGGTAGCCGTAAGTTAAGCTCTGAAGACAGAACAAATTCACAATAAAGCATCTTCTCCACCTTTGAGACTACGAGCTTTATTAAGACACGAGGAACAACACATGGTACCAGCAGTGGCTTCAGACGCTTACTACAGGACAACTCAGCTGCAGACACAGAAAGAACAAAATGGCATGGAAATCTCCTACTGGACATTTGACTTGGGAAGACATCGCTTATTCGAGGATGTGGCTTGGAACCCCACCTCAGCTGGACACGACCGGCAATGTAAGAAATGTCTGGAAAATATTTAAACAAGTGTTCGATATATATATCATAGCTAATGATGTAGCAGTAGCCTCAGACGAAATGAAAATAGCACTGCTCATCGCAGGACATGAAGCTCGAAAAGTATATAATGGATTTAAATACTCAAAAGGTGAAGGAAGCAACAACTTACAAACAATACTAAACAAATTTGAAGAGTACTGTAAGGAATTTGAACAGCACGGTATGCTCAGAGGCCAAACTGCACAGAGACTGAGTGATGCAAAACTCTACAAACAGAAAGGGTTCAGTCAAGAAATCGCGAGTGAAAAGTACAGATCAAAAAGAAGAACTAACTTGAATTTTTCACAAAGCCAAAATGCTGAAATTCAGTCCAGATCGAAAGCAAAAGGTAACTTACAACTTTTAGAAAGAAAAAACGCTGAAATCCGCGATAAAATGGAGTCGGAGCACATTTTACAGTCTCGGGGAGACAAAGAACCAAAAACTACGTCTGCGCATGCGCAGGAAACGGAAGCCACGCATGCACAGTTACAATCACCCGTTTTGCGTTCTGCGCATGCGCAGTCTCAAAACGTTTTGGTCGCGGATCGTTTTCGCGGCTTGCACATGCGCAGTGGACACAAAACCGCACAGTAAAGGAAGGCCGATTTGCGCATGTGCAATTGATTCCTATGCGTGATGTCACAAGCGTCATGACGTCTGAGCATCCGGACCACGCCTACTTAAAAGGTAAATGCCCGAAAATTGAAAAAAAATACTTAAAGCTGTAAAACCAAACTTTATTGCCTCAGAACACCGAAAAACGCCTGAATTAAACCAGCAGTTGAAAATAACTCACAACACCCTGGAAAAAGCAGTCTGCACCACCCAAAGTGAAGAGAACAAAAAGAAATCAGAAACAAAAGAAGATGATTTGTTTTTCGAAGATTACTACTCAGACATGGCTGAGTTATTCGGATATGCTGATCACAGCATCAGCGACACGGTCGCAAAGCTCAACACGAATCTACTCGTGGTAGATGAATCCAACCAAGATGATTTGGTTTTCGAAGAATACTACTCAGACATGGCTGAGTTATTCGGATATACTGATCACAGCATCAGCGACACAGTCGCAAAGCTCAACACAAATCTACTCGTGGTAGATTAATCCAACACAATGGTGCCATGGCAGATCGTTGATACATTGGATGACAGCAATACCCAAGATGAAGACGACGCCACACAGAGAGCACAGACAGACTCCACAGTGAGAGTGATGAAAGACTCCAAAAGGGAAGCAAGCAAACACTCCCTGGCAAACACCATGTATGAACAAGACCATGAAGGTCAACCCGCCGTATCTGAGCAACCGCAAGCAGACTATGAAAGTCTACCAAGCTCACATAAACAAGAAGAAGACAATGTACATCTACCCACTGCATGCGAAAACAGTGACAAGGTGATCACACTCTACATACAGGAGGTGCAGGATCACAGTGAGACTGACAGTTCTCAGCTTGTCTGTACAGAAGCACAGAGTAAGGCCACCCAAGAGTCCAGTGAGACCACATCAACAGAAACCATGCAGATTTTGACTCCGGAAGAGGAGCACCAAGAGTCCAGAGAGACCGCGTCAAATGAAATCGTGAAGAATTTGACTCCAGAAGAGGAGCACCAAGAAAGCAAAGACGACGAATCAAATCCACCACAAATGACTGATGTCACCAGCATCAATGCAACATCAGATCAGTCTCACCATTCTCGAGACAAAACGTTCAATGTAACAGACACCACAAAGGACACTCGCACCAATAACTGTGACAATGACTCAAATTATCCACACGGGACACTCATTGAGCATAACAAGAAAAACAAAAGCCAAAAGAAGCACAGCAGAAATGAGAACACCAACAGCAAGAACAAAAGCAACAAGAAGCGCGACAAGAACAACAAAAATCGCAAGAAGCACTGCAGCATCAAGAACAACAACAGCACCAACAAAAACTACAAGCACAACGACAAAAACTACAAGAAGAACAACAAAACCAACAAGAAGCATAACAAAGATAGCGACAACAACAAAGACAGAAACGACAAAAACAGCAACAAGAACGGCAACCAAAACAACAAAGATAAGGGACGACAGGAACAACAGCAATGAAACAACGACTTGTACAAAATGGTACAACTCTGCACATGAAGGACAATGCCACAGCACACTGCAAAACAATGACAAGACTACAAACATGCCATGGGATGACAACAAATCGCACAAACTCACATCTGCTCCAGAACAAGCAAGCACACCAGCTTTGAAGGCAGATGACATACTAAATCGATACCACAAGCACAGAAAAAAGTCCATGTCAGTCAACATCAGTGGTTCGACCATGCAAACACCATGGGATGACGTATTGGTTACTTAAAATAACAAGAACACTGACAACATTCACAACGGAGTTGCAATATCAATATCACCACGTCAACAACAACAAAAGAAAAAACTCAGTGAACAAATTCATCAAGTTTGGACTCATAAATGTTTATATTACGATTGGACTCATAAATATAAATTGGCTTTGTAAAATATGCAATAGCACCATCACTTGTATAGCATACTGTAAGTAATCTAACTGTTTTGTACAATTTTCTTTAACGATGTATAGAAAATATGTAAAGAAAAAGGGGCGATGTGGTGATTGGAGATCTGAGTAGATGCAATACAACTGAGCAAGCACTAGAGGGAGCACTGGAGAGCTATAAATACACAGGGACAGGAAGTGAGGACACACTTCATGGAAGGCAGAACTGGGAGCAGGACACAGACACACAGGCAGGCAGCATTTGAGGTAGCCGTAAGTTAAGCTCTGAAGACAGAACAAATTCACAATAAAGCATCTTCTACACCTTTGAGACTACGAGATTTATTAAGACACGAGGAACAACACAATCCAGCCATGTATTTCCCAGCGACGCGCCATTGCTGGCTGTAGGATTCTATCTTCCCTCCGCTTGTCAGTGGGATTTCCCATTGTAACCACCCCATGTCATTGGGAAACCCGTGGACAGGGGTGCGTTAGAACATAGACAAATACAGAACAGAACAGGCCCTTCGGCCCACGATGTTGCGCCAAACTTTTGTCCTAGGTTAATCACAGATCATAGAATTTTGGACACTAAGGGCAATTTATCATTGCCAATACACCCAACCTACACATCTTTGGACTGTGGGAGGAAACCGGAGCACCCGGAGGAAACCCACGCACACACGGGGAATATGTGCAGACTCCGCACAGACAGTGACCCAAGCCGGAATCCAACCTGGGACCCTGGAGCTGTGAAGCAATTGTGCTATCCACAATGCTATCGTGCTGTCCTTAAGAACAAATTAATCTACACCCCATTATTCTACCCTAATCCATGTACCTATCCAATAGCCGCTTGAAGGTCCCTAATGTTTCCCACTCAATTACTTCCACAGGCAGTTCATTCCATGCCCCCACTACTCTCTGGGTAAAGAACCGACCTTTGACATCCCCCCTATATCTTCCACCATTTACTTTAAGTCTATGTCCCCTTGTAATGGTGTGTTCCACCCGGGGAAAAAGTCTCTGACTGTCTACTCTATCTATTCCCCTGATCATCTTATAAACCTCCATCAAGTCGCCCCTCATCCTTCTCCGTTCTAATGAGAAAAGGCCTAGCACCCTCAACCTTTCCTCGTAAGACCTACTCTCCATTCAAGGCAACAGCCTGGTAAATCTCCTTTGCACCTTTTCCAAAGCTTCCACATCCTTCCTAAAATGAGGTGACCAGAACTGCACACAGTACTCCAAATGTGGTCTTACCATGGTTTTGTACAGCTGCATCATCACCTCACGGCTCTTAAATTCAATCCCTCTGCTAATGAACGCTAGCACACCATAGGCCTTCTTCACAGCTCTATCCACTTGAGTGGCAACTTTAAAAGATCTATGAACATAGACCCCAAGATCTCTCTGATCCTCTACATTGTCAAGAACCCTACCGTTAACCCTGTATTCCGCATTCATATTTGTCTTTCCAAAATGGACAACCTCACACTTGTCAGGGTTAAACTCCATCTGCCACTTCTCAGCCCAGCTCTGCATCCTATCTATGTCTCTTTGCAGCCGACAACAGCCCTCCTCACTATCCACAACTCCACCAATCTTCGTATCATCTACAAATTTACTGACCCACCCTTCAACTCCCTCATCCAAGTCATTAATGAAAATCACAAACAGCAGAGGACCCAGAACTGATCCCTGCGGTACGCCACTGGTAACTGGGCTCCAGGCTGAATATTTGCCATCCACCACCACTCTCTAACTTCTATCAATTAGTCAGTTCGTTATCCAATTTGCCAAATTTCCCACTATTCCATGCCTCCTTACTTTCTGCAAAAGCCTACCATGGGGAACCTTATCAAATGCCTTACTAAAATCCATGTACACTACATCCACTACTTTACATTCATCCACATGCTTGGTCACCTCCTCAAAGAAGTCAATAAGACTTGTAAGGCAAGACGTACCCCTCACAAATCCGTGCTGACTATCCCTAATCAAGCAGTGTCTTTCCAGATGCTCAGAAATCCTATCCCTCAGCACCCTTTCCATTACATTGCCTACCACCAAAGTAAGACTAACTGGCCTGTAAATCCCAGGGTTATCCCTATTCTCTTTTCTGAACAGGGGCACGACATTCGCCAGTCTCCAATCCCCTGGTACCACCACTGCTGACAGTGAGGACGAAAAGATCATTGCCAACGGTTCTGCAATTTCATCTCTTGCCTCCCATAGAATCCTTGGATATATCCCATCAGGCCCGGAGGACTTGTTTATCCTCAAGTTTTTCAAAACGGCCAACAAATCTTCCAAGTCACTAGGGGCTGGTTTAGCTCACTGAGCTAAATCGCTGGCTTTTAAAGCAGACCAAGCAGGCCAGCAGCACGGTTCAATTCCCGTACCAGCCACCCCGGACGGGCGCCGGAATGTGGCGACTAGGGGCATTTCACAGTAACTTCATTGAAACCTACTCGTGACAATAAGCGATTTTCATTTTTCAATAGGAAAGAACCCACCCCCCATATTCTTGATCCAGACTCTGATCCTTATTCAGTGTGACTTTATCGACATGATTTAAATCTCAGCAAAAATGTTGAACACATCCCTGTTGGAACCTAATTCCAAGGAGACGTATCAGTATGTGAGCCCGTTTCCATGGATACAGATCAGTGTGTGAGCCCGTTTCCATGGATACAGATCAGTGTGTGAGCCTGTTTCTATGGAGATAAATTTGCAGTGTTTTGCTGACTGCTTTAATGTTAACGAAGCCTTTAGTGCCAATTTTGAAGACAGCTGCAGTTTCTGGAATATTCCAATCTCTGCTGCAATTATATCTGAGGTGTCAGGCCTAGCAGGAGGATGTAACGGGAAATGGCCAACACGCCCACACAAATGGCTCTGACTTGATGTGTGCTCCCATCTGATAAAGAGCCCGCCGCCCCCTCTCAAGGCACACTCATTTAACAAATCAATCTCCTCGCATCTTTCGCAGACCAGCAAACACTGTGAGACAATGAATCCATGAGTCCATTTATCAGCCAGTTTAATAAAACCAAGGTAAATGTAGCAGCAATCTGGCACAGCCACCTCTATTTCACCTTTGCCCCACACTTCATGTCGCAAATCTCAAACTCCCCTCCCTGATGTTCCTCACCCCACAGTTTCCACGTACACACACCCCCCCCCCCCCCGCCCCCCGCCCCCGCCAGCCAAACACCCTGCCCCCCTCACTCATAATTGTCTGACAAGCTATCCCCTGCCACACATTATTCTCTTCAACATTGCCCTCCATACAGAGGTTTATCATATGACTGAGTTAATCATCACAATCATTATCAAAGAGGATTGATTATTACCAAAGAGGATTAATCATGTGTAGGTCATGAGCACAAGAGGTTCAGTCATTACCATGATTGTCCAATCATTATTTTCTTTTACATTTAGAGTACCCAATTCTTTTTTTCCAATTAAGGGGCAATTTAGTGTGGCCAATCCACCTACCCTGCACATCTTTTGGGTTTGTGGGGCTGACACTCCCGCAGACACGGGGAGAATGTTCAAACTCCACGGAGACAGTGACCCGGGGCTGGGATTGAATCCACTGCACCACCGTGCCACCCAGCAGACCAAGCATTATTACAGCAGCCTTCTGCTCAGACGAGGAGGAGCGTAACCGACATCTACAGACGCTGAAAGATGCCCTCGTACGAACGAGATATGGCGCTCGACTCATCGATCGACAGTTCCAACGCGCCACAGCAAAAAACCGCACCGACCTCAGAAGACAAACACAGGACACAACCGACAGAGTACCCTTCATCATCCAGTACTTTCCCGGAGCGGAGAAACTACGACATATTCTTCGCAGCTTTCAACACATCATCGATGAAGATGAGCATCTTGCCAAGGTCATCCCCACACCCCCACTACTTGCCTTCAAACAACCACGCAACCTCAAACAAACCATTGTTTGTAGCAAACTACCCAGCCTTCAGAACAGCGACCACGACACCACACAACCCTGCCATGGCAATCTCTGCAAGACGTGCCAGATCATCCACATGGATACCACCATTACACGTGAGAACAACACCCACCAGGTATGCGGTACATACTCGTGCGACTCGGCCAACGTTGTCTACCTCGTACGCTGCAGGAAAGGATTTCCCGAAGCGTGGTACATTGGCGAGACCATGAAGACACTGCGACAACGAATGAACGGACATCGCGCGACAGTCACCAGGCAGGAATGTTCCCTTCCAGTAGGGGAACACTTCAGCAGTCAAGGGCATTCAGCCTCTGATCTCCGGGTAAGCGTTCTCCAAGACGGCCTTCAGGACGCGCGACAACGCAGAATCACTGAGCAAAAACTTATAG
Organism: Scyliorhinus canicula; assembly: GCF_902713615.1. Taxonomy (NCBI): domain Eukaryota; kingdom Metazoa; phylum Chordata; class Chondrichthyes; order Carcharhiniformes; family Scyliorhinidae; genus Scyliorhinus; species Scyliorhinus canicula. Next base: position 54,126,577 of record NC_052164.1, read on the forward strand.
CCAAGTTCCGCACACATGAGTGCGGCCTCAACCGGGACCTGGGATTCATGTCGCATTATATTCATCCCCCACCATCTGGCCTGGGCTTGCAAAATCCTACCAACTGTCCTGGCTTGAGACAATTCACACCTCTTTAACCTGGGGTTACCCCTATCTCTGGATCTGTAACGACTTAATCACCTGCTAATGCTCGCATTCTAAGCATTGTCTGGCATCTTTGAATTTGTTTTTATTTATGTTTCTGGAACATACCTCTTCATTCACCTGAGGAAGGAGCAGTGCTCCGAAAACTAGTGTTTGAAACAAACATGTTGGACTTTAACCTGGTGTCGTAAGACTTCTTACTATTATTACAGCAATTATCAATCATTATTACAGAGTGTGGATCATTATCCGAGGGAGCCAATTATTATCAGTAAAGATCAACCGTTATAACAAGTAATCTATTGTTATCACAAAGAGATTGATCAGTATTGCAAAGGCCGAACATTAGCATAGGGAAACAATGATTGTCGCTCGAAGTTGGTTTTGGAGGTTCAATTATCATTGTGTGTGTGATTGACCATTATTAGGGGGGGATTGCTGATTATCATCGTGATTCAGTCATTATCACAGGGAGTAGGCCATTCAGCCCTCGTGCCTGCTCTGCCATTTACTAAGATCATGATGTTATAGTAACCTCAAATCTGCATCCAGCCTATCTCCGATAACCTATCACCCCTTGCTTACCAAGAATCTGTCCGCCTCTGCCTTAAAAATATTGAAAGATTCTGCTTCATCTTCTTTTCAAGGTGAGAATTCCAAAAACTCATTGCCCTCTGAGTGGAAACATTTGCCCTCATTTAAAATGGACAACCCTTATTTTTAAACACTGATCCCAAGTTCTAGATTTTCCCACAGGAGGGAACATCCTCCCTACATCCACCCCGTTCAGGATCTTCAAGGTTTCCATTAAGTTGCCTTTTATTCTTCTAAACTCCAGTAGGTAAAATGCCTGGCCTGTCCAACCGTTCCTCAAAAGACAAATCACCCATTCCAGGAATTAGAACATAGAACATAGAACGATACAGCGCAGTACAGGCCCTTCGGCCCTCGATGTTGCACCGACATGGAAAAAAAAAACTAAAGGCCATCTAACCTACACTATGCCCTTATCATCCATATGCTTATCCAATAAATTTTTAAATGCCCTCAATGTTGGCGAGTTCACTACTGTTGCAGGTAGGGCATTCCACGGCCTCACCACTCTTTGCGTAAAAAACCCACCTCTGACCTCTGTCCTATATCTATTACCCCTCAATTTAAGGCTATGTCCCCTCGTGCTAGCCACCTCCATCCGCGGGAGAAGGCTCTCGCTGTCCACCCTATCTAACCCTCTGATCATTTTGTATGCCTCTATTAAGTCACCTCTTAACCTTCTTCTCTCTAACGAAAACAACCTCAAGTCCATCAGCCTTTCCTCATAAGATTTTCCCTCCATACCAGGCAACATCCTGGTAAATCTCCTCTGCACCCGTTCCAAAGCTTCCACGTCCTTCCTATAATGAGGCGACCAGAACTGTACGCAATACTCCAAATGCGGCCGTACCAGAGTTTGGTACAGCTGCATCATGACCTCATGGCTCCGGAACTCAATCCCTCTACCAATAAAGGCCAACACACCATAGGCCTTCTTCACAACCCTATCAACCTGGGTGGCAACTTTCAGGGATCTATGTACATGGACACCGAGATCCCTCTGCTCATCCACACTACCAAGAATTTTACCATTAGCCAAATATTCCGCATTTCTGTTATTCTTTCCAAAGTGAATCACCTCACACTTCTCCACATTAAACTCCATTTGCCACCTCTCAGCCCAGCTCTGCAGCTTATCTATGTCCCTCTGTAACCTGCAACATCCTTCCGCACTGTCTACAACTCCACCGACTTTAGTGTCGTCTGCAAATTTACTCACCCATCCTTCTGCGCCCTCCTCTAGGTCATTTATAAAAATGACAAACAGCAACGGCCCCAGAACAGATCCTTGTGGTACGCCACTCGTAACTGAACTCCATTCTGAACATTTCCCATCAACTACCACTCTCTGTCTTCTTTCAACTAGCCAATTTCTGATCCACATCTCTAAATCACCCTCAATCCCCAGCCTCCGTATTTTCTGCAATAGCCGACCGTGGGGAACCTTATCAAACGCTTTACTGAAGTCCATATACACCACATCAACTGCTCTACCCTCGTCTACCTGTTCAGTCACCTTCTCAAAGAACTCGATAAGGTTTGTGAGGCATGACCTACCCTTCACAAAACCATGCTGACTATCCCTAATCATATTATTCCTATCTAGATGATTATAAATCGTATCTTTTATAATCCTCTCCAAGACTTTACCCACCACAGACGTTAGGCTCACCGGCCTATAGTTACCGGGGTTATCTCTACTCCCCTTCTTGAACAAAGGGACCACATTTGCTATCCTCCAGTCCTCTGGCACTATTCCTGTAGCCAATGATGACCTAAAAATCAAAGCCAAAGGCTCAGCAATCTCTTCCCTGGCTTCCCAGAGAATCCTAGGATAAATCCCATCCGGCCCCGGGGACTTATCTATTTTCACCTTGTCCAGAATTGCCAACACTTCTTCCCTACGCACCTCAATGCCATCTATTCTAATAGCCTGGGTCTCAGCATTCTCCTCCACAATATTATCTTTTTCTTGAGTGAATACTGACGAAAAGTATTCATTTAGTATCTCGCTTATCTCCTCAGCCTCCACACACAACTTCCCACCACTGTCCTTGACTGGCCCTACTCTTACCTTAGTCATTCTTTTATTCCTGACATACCTATAGAAAGCTTTTGGGTTTTCCTTGATCCTACCTGCCAAAGACTTCTCATGTCCCCTCCTTGCTCGTCTCAGCTCTCTCTTTAGATCCTTCCTCGCTTCCTTGTAACTATCAAGCGCCCCAACTGAAACTTCACGCCTCATCTTCACATAGGCCTCCTTCTTCCTCTTAACAAGAGATTCCACTTCTTTGGTAAACCACGGTTCCCTCGCTCGACCCCTTCCTCCCTGCCTGACTGGTACGTACTTATCAAGAACATGCAATAGCTGTTCCTTGAACAAGCTCCACATATCCAGTGTGCCCAACCCTTGCAGCCTACTTCTCCAACCAACACATCCTAAGTCATGTCTAATGGCATCATAATTGCCCTTCCCCCAGCTATAACTCTTGCTCTGCGGGGTATACTTATCCCTTTCCATCACTAACGTAAAGGTCACCGAATTGTGGTCACTGTCTCCAAAGTGTTCACCTACCTCCAGATCTAACACCTGGCCTGGTTCATTACCCAAAACCAAATCCAAAGTGGCCTCACCTCTTGTTGGCCTGTCAACATATTGTGTCAGAAAACCCTCCTGCACACATTGTACAAAGAACGACCCATCCAATGTACTCGAACTATATCTTTTCCAGTCAATATTAGGAAAGTTAAAGTCTCCCATAACAACTACCCTGTTACTTTCGCTCTTTTCCAGAATCATCTTCGCCATCCTTTCCTCTACATCTCTCGAACTATTAGGTGGCCTATAGAAAACTCCCAACAGGGTGACCTCTCCTTTCCTGTTTCTAACCTCAGCCCATACTACCTCGGAAGAAGAGTCCCCATCTTGCATCCTTTCTACCACCGTAATACTGTCCTTGACTAGCAGCGCCACACCTCCCCCTCTTTTGCCCCCTTCTCTGACCTTACTAAAGCACCTAAACCCCGGAACCTGCAACAACCATTCCTGTCCCTGCTCTATCCATGTCTCTGAAATGGCCACAACATCGAAGTCCCAGGTACCAACCCATGCTGCCAGTTCCCCTACCTTATTTCGTATACTCCTGGCATTGAAATAGACACACTTCAAACCACAGACCTGAACACTGCCGCCCTCCTGCGAAGTCAAAACTGTGCTCCTGGCCTCTCTACTCTCAATCTCTCGCACCCCAAAACTACAATCCAGGTTCCCATGCCCCTGCTGAATTAGTTTAAACCCCCCCAAAGAGTACTAACAAATCTCCCCCCCAGGATATTGGTGCCCCTCAGGTTCAGATGTAGACCATCCTGTCTATAGAGGTCCCACCTTCCCCAGAAAGAGCCCCAGTTATCCAGAAATCTGAATCCCTCCCGCCTGCACCATCCCTGTAGCCACGTGTTTAATTGCTCTCTCTCCCTATTCCTCATCTCACTATCACGTGGCACGGGCAACAACCCAGAGATAACAACTCTGTTTGTTCTCGCTCTGAGCTTCCATCCTAGCTCCCTAAAGGCCTGCCTGACATCCTTGTCCCCTTTCCTACCTATGTCGTTAGTGCCAATGTGGACTACGACTTGGGGCTGCTCCCCCTCCCCCTTAAGGACCCGGAAAACACGATCCGAGACATCACGTACCCTTGCACCTGGGAGGCAACATACCAAACGTGAGTCTCTCTCGCTCCCACAAAATCTCCTATCTGTGCCCCTGACTATTGAGTCCCCAATTACTAATGTTCTACTCCTTTCCCCCCTTCCCTTCTGAGCAACAGGGACAGACTCCGTGCCAGAGGCCCGTACCCCATGGCTTACCCCTGGTAAGTCGTCCCCCCCACAAGTATCCAAAACGGTATACTTGTTACTCAGGGGAACGACCGCAGGGGGTCCCTGCACTGACTGCTTCTTCCCAATCCCTCTTACAGTTACCCATCTATCTCCAGTCTTTGGTGTAACTACTTCCCTGAAGCTCCTATCTATGACCCCCTCTGCCTCCCGAATGATCCGAAGTTCATCCAGCTCAAGCTCCAGGTCCCTAACACGGTTTTTGAGGAGCTGGAGTTGGGTGCACTTCCCACAGATGAAATCAGCAGGGACACTGACGGCGTCCCTCACCTCAAACATTCTGCAGGAGGAGCATTGTACTGCCTTCCCTGACATCCCCTCTAGATTAAAAAAAAACAAGAAAAAGAAAAAGAACGGAAGAGCTTACCTGATATTACCTCAAACCCTGATCCCGCTGAAAGGTAAGCAAATTTAAAGGCACTCACTCACCTTCACGACAGGCCCCTGCTCCCGCTTCCCAACCACCGTGGGGTGGGGGGGTTGGTTAGAGGAGGAGGTAGGGTGGGAAACACTCACAAAGAGTTTCGGGTTTAACTGTCACTTGCCAACAGCCCCTCCACAAACCACCTTCAACTTCGGCTGACCGCACTGCACGTATGCAAATTTCCCCAGAACAGCTGATCAGTAGCTCTGCTCTGCTGCCCTCTGCTGGTTGCTTGCCTTTATTCAAACTCCTTGGGTCTTCTTCGCAGGTTCACCTTCAACTTCGGCTGACCGCACTGCACGTATGCAAATTTCCCCAGAACAGCTGATCAGTAGCTCTGCTCTGCTGCCCTCTGCTGGTTGCTTGCCTTTATTCAAACTCCTTGGGTCTTCTTCGCAGGTTCACCTTCAACTTCGGCTGACCGCACTGCACGTATGCAAATTTCCCCAGAACAGCTGATCAGTAGCTCTGCTCTGCTGCCCTCTGCTGGTTGCTTGCCTTTATTCAAACTCCTTGGGTCTTCTTCGCAGGTTCACCTTCAACTTCGGCTGACCGCACTGCACGTATGCAAATTTCCCCAGAACAGCTGATCAGTAGCTCTGCTCTGCTGCCCTCTGCTGGTTGCTTGAATTAGTCTGGTAAATCTTCTCTGAATTGCCTCCAACCAATATAGATCGTAATGAAATGCTTCGAGAGATTGGTCATGAAACACATCAACTCCATACTTCCAGAACGCCTTGATCCACTGCAATTCACATACCATCGCAACCGGTCCACAGCAGATGCCATTTCCCTGGCCCTACACTACAAAACCTAGGACTTGGCTCCCCAATCAACTGGATCCTTGACTTTCTGATCATAGACCACAATCAGTAAGAATTGACAACACCTCCTCCCCAATAGTCCTCAATACCGGGGTCCCGCAAGGCTGTGTACTTAGCCCCCTACTCTACTCCCTGTGACACACGACTACGTGGCAGAATTTGGTTCCAATTCCATCTACACGTTTGCTGACGATACGACAATAGTGAGCCGGATCTCGAATAACAACAAGTCCGAATACAGGAGGGAGATAGAGAACCTGTGGAGTGGTGTAACGACAACAATCTCTCCCTCAATGCCAGCAAAACTAAAGAGCTGGTCATTGACTTCAGGAAGCAAGTACTGTACACACCTCTGTCAGCATCAACGGGGTTGAGGTGGAGATGGTTAGCAGTTTCAAATTCCTAGGTGTGCAGATCTCCAAAAATCTGTCCTGGTCCACCCACATTGATGCTACCACCAAGAAAGCACAACAGTGCCTCAGGAAACTAAGGAAATTCGGCATGTTCACATTAACTCTTACCAACTTTTACAGATGCACCAGAGAAAGCATCCTATCTGGCTGCATCACAGCCTGGTATGGCAACTGCTCGGCCCAGGACCGCAAGAAACTTCAGAGAGTCGCGAACACAGCCCAGTCCATCACACAAGCCTGCCTCCCATCCATTGACTCAGTCTACACCTCCCGCTGCCTGGGGAAAGCGGGCAGCATAATCAAAGACCCCTCCCACCCGGCTTACTCACTCTTCCAACTTCTTCCATCGTGCAGGAGATACAGAAGTCTGAGAACACGCACGAACTGACTCAAAAACAGCTTCTTCCCCGCTGTTACCAGACTCCTAAATTACCCTCTTTTATGGACTGACCTCATTAACACAACACCTCTGTATGCTTCATCTGGTGTCAGTGGTTATGTCGTTACATTGTATACCTTATGTTGCCCTAGTATGTATTTTTTTAAATTCCCTTTTCTTCCCATGTACTTAATGATCTGTTGAGCAGCTCGCAGAAAAACACTTTTCACTGTACCTCGGTACACGTGACAATAAACAAATCTAATCTTTCCTAAATAGGGAGGTCAATACTGTGCACAGTATTCCAGAGGTGGTCTTGCCAATGCCTTGTGCAACTTGAAGCATAACCTCCCTACTTTTACATTCAATTCCCCTCACAATAAACAATAACATTCTATTAGAGTTCCTAATTACTTGCTGTGCCTATATACTAACCTTTGTGCACTGGGCCACCCAGATTCCCCTGCATCTCAGCTCTGCAATGCCTCTCCATTTAGATCATCAGCTTCTTTGTTATTCTTCCTGCCAAAATGGACAATTTAAAATTTTCCCACATTATACTCCATTTGCCAGATCTTCGCCCACTCATTTAGCCTATCTATATATTTTTCCAGCCTCTTTATGTCCTCTTCGCAATTTACTTTTCTACCTATATCTTTGTGCCATCAGTATATTTGGCAGCCATCCCTTAACCCCTTCATTCAGTCATTTATATAAATTGTAAGCAATTGAGGTCCCAGCATTGATCCCTGTGATATATCCCTCTTTACATCCTGCCAACCAGAAAAAGACCCATGTATGTCTACACTCTGTTTCCTGTTAGCTAGTCAATATTCTATCTATGCCAATATGTTACCCCTAATAACATGACTTTTATTTTGCACAATAACCTTTGATATGGCACTTTATCAAATCGACTGCTTCGCCTTTATCCACAGCACAGATTACTTCCTCAAAGAACTCCAGTAAGTTGGTGAAACACAATTTCCCTTTCACAAATCCACGTTGACTCCGCTTGATCAACTTCAGCCTTTCCAAGTGCCCTGCTGTAACTTCTTCTTCAATAATAGCTTCTAACATTTTCCCTCAGACTTCTGTTAAGCTAACTGGTCTGTAGTTTCCCGCTTTCTGTCTCCCTCCTTTTATGAATAAAGGAGTTACATCTGGTATCTTACTTTCAAAGGGATCTTCGCCGAATCTAAGGAGTTTTGGAAAATTCACATCAACTAGCTCATTGGTCAGTTCTTTGAAGACTCCATGATGAAATCTATCAGCACCCGGGCTCTTGTCAGCCACGGACTCAACAATTTACTCAGGACCACTTTCCAAAGGATCCACGCCCACTTTGTTTGCTCTTTTCTTTTAAAAAGATTTATAAAACTCTTACTATCTTTTTTAATATTTCTGGCTAAATTTCTCTCATACGCTTTCCCCTCATTAATCTTTTCATCAACCATTGCTGTTCCTTACATTCTGTCTAATCTTTGACCCACCACCTGTCTTTGCACAATTCTATGCTTTTTCTTTCAGTTTGATACAATCTTTAACCTTTCTAGTTAACCATGGATGGTGGGTCCATCGCTTGGAATTTTACATACCCTTTGGAATGTATCTATTCTGTTTATTCTGAAATATCCCTGTGGTAGTCACCACTGTTGTATATATATCACATATGAAATGTAATATGGTAAGGCTCCTGTACTACAGGTGCGGGGGTAGATCCCTGTCTGCTGGCTCCGCCCAGTAGGCGGAGTATAAACATGTGTGCTCACCGAGCTGCAGCCATTTCAGCAGTAGCTGCAGGAGGCTACACATCTCTGCTTAATAAAGCCTCGATTACACTCTACTCTCGTCTCATCGTAATTGATAGTGCATCAATCCCCTAAATATTTGCCACTGCATCTCTGCTGACCTATCCGTTAAACTCATTTACCAGTTAATTATAGCCGGCTCATCTTTGAGGTCCTCATGATTGCTCTTATTTAAATTAAAACATAACCTGAGACTCACTCTGCCCTCAAACTGTATGTAAAATTCAATCATATTATGATCACTGCTACCTAGGGGCACTTTCACTATGAGATGATTAATTACTCCCATCTCATTACACAATACCAGGTCTAGTATATCCTGCTCTCTGGTTGGATCCAGAACTTGCAGTTCTGAGAAATTATCCGGAAAACATTCTCTGAACTCTCCATCTGGGCTGTCTTTGCTCATTTCACTTTTCTGGCCTATGTGTAAATTAAAAATATCCCATGATTATCGCCGTGCCTTTTGACGACCTCCTTATCTCTTCCCTTATGCTCCACCATACCATATGATTATTAAAGAGAGGCCTGTACACGATGTCCACAAGTGACTTCTTGCCGTTATCATTTCTCATCTCTACCCCAAACTCTTTTCCAAATCCTGTATTTCTGAATTTCTCTTCCAACCTCTTCCATCGCGCAGAAAATACAAAAGTCTGAGAACACGCAGAAACAGATTCAAAAACAGCTTCTTCCCCATTGTTACCACTCTCCTGAATGATCCTCTATGGACTGAACTGATCTCTCCATGCATCTTCTCTGCTGTGTAATACTAAATTCTGTATGCTTCTCCCGAACACCTGATGTTTATGTATTTACATTGTGTATTTATCATAGGTCCTATGTTTTTCATGCATGGAATGGTCTGCCTGGACTGTAGGCAGAACAATATTTTTCACTGTACCTCAGTACACGTGACAATAAATCTAAATCTAATCAAAATCTAGTGTGCTAATCCCGTCATTATTTAGAGAAGCCACCCCTAAACCTTTTCCTTGCCTCCTGTCCTTCCTAAATATCAAAGGGCAGCACAGTAGCATGGTGGATAGCACAATTGCTTCACAGCTCCAGGGTCCCAGGTTCGATTCCCGGCTTGGGTCACTGTCTGTGTGGAGCCTGCACGTTCTCCCCGTGTGTGCGTGGGTTTCCTCTGGGTGCTCCGGTTTCCTCCCACAGTCCAAAGATGTGCAGGTTAGGTGGATTGGCCATGGTAAATTGCCCTGAGTGTTCAAAATTGCCCTCAGTGTTGGGTGGGGTTACTGGGTTATGGGGATAGGGTGGAGATGTGAGCTTTCAAAGAGCTGGTGCAGACTCGATGGGCCAAATGGCCTCCTTCTGCACTGTAGATTCTATGATCCTGTAACCTTCAATATTCATGTCCCAATCCATGTCCTCCTGCAGCCATGTCTTCCGAATGGTGATCAAATTGGACTTATTTATTTCTACGTGCACTCTCAGATCATTTTTTTTGTTTGAAATGCTTCTTGCATTCACATACAGAGTTTTTATTTCTATCTTTTATTCTTTTTGTAACCTCTGGCCTCATCTGTTGATTGACTGTTAAATGTCTACTCTATCATAGAATCATAGAATTTACAGTGCAGAAGGAGTCTGGACTCATTTTCTGCAGAGAACAGTGTCAATCCCTCTGACAATACTGTACCCGACTATCACTACGTTTTCTTTATGCTCCCCCTCATGAATGGCTTCCTGTACCTCAGAGCCTTGGTTAGTCAGCTCATCCACCCTGCAGCCCCTACTCTCATCCAAGCAAGCTGAAAATACCTCAAACCTGTTGGACTATTCTAAAGGCTGAGGCTTCTGTCCTCTGAGTTCCCTTATCTGCCTCACTCACCATCACACTTTCCTGTCCCCGACCATTGACCAAATCGGAAGAACCTGCCCGAAGAGGTGCGACTGTCCGCTGGTACAAGAATCCACATAACTTCCCCCTCCTTGATGTGTCGCAGTCTGTGTAGCTCAACCACCAGCTCTTAAGCTGCTGGAAATTCAAACACTTCCTGCAGACAGGTTTGCCCTGGATCAAGCCGACATCCAGGAGCTCCCACGTGTTGCAGCTGTAACACATCATCTGTACTGCCATCCTTAATGTGTTCTCATTCAACTATTTAATTATTTTAATCAATTATATATTTTACCTTGTTTTACCTCTTTATAATCCTACCACCTGTGTTAGACTATTTTAAAACTTAGGAAAAGAATACATCTTAGTCACTTACCAGCTTCTTCTGAAAGCCGAGAAAGCTAGAAAACAATAAGCAAAGTGAACCTCTTTCCCTATCATTCCTAACTCTGTTAACTACCCAACACCCAGCACCTAATGAGTTGCCCTTCTTGCAGTGAACCTTACCCGAAACACCTCTTGCGCCTGTGCACCTAATTCCCAGATATACTCACTGCGTCAACGTCTTACTCATGATGTGGAGTTGCCGGTGTTGGACTGGGGTGAGCACAGTAAGAAGTCTTACAACACCAGGTTAAAGTCCAACAGATTTGTTTCAAACACGAGCTTTCGGAGCACTGCTCCTTCCTCAGGTGCATTATTTAACTGGTGTTGTGAGACTTCAATGTCTTACTCAGGCCGAAGTCTTCCCTCACTGACTCAGTGCCTCTTACAGATCCTCAACTCAAATCCACTTTGTCACCTAATCCTTGCCACCCTTAAAGTACAAAAATCCTATCTAGCTGAACTTTGGAAATGACCCCCAACTGTCTGCTTCTTGTTCATCAGCCAATTCTCCAACAGGCTACCCACCAACAACATGAGTTCTTATCTTACCATGAGATCTCACCATTTACGTGGCGCCTTTTGGAAATCCAAATACATTGGCCGGGATTTTCCGACCCCGCACCGGGTTGGAGAATTGACAGGGGAGGCGTGTGAATCGCACCACGCTGCCCCGACGCCAGGCCGCCGATCCTCCGGTGCCCGCGGGGTCGCTGCCGCGCCGGTTGGGGGCCATTGAAAGTGCCCCCTCCCGGGTGATTCTCCGGGCCTCGATGGGCCAAGTGCCCGCCGAGTTTGGCCGAGTCCCGCCGGCGTGGGTTACCTGTGGTCCCACTTGGTGGGACCTCGGAGTTCTGGCTGCAGGGGCCGCCCTGGTGGGAGGGTGGGGAGATCCGACTCTGGTGGGGGCCTTCACGTGGCCTGGCCCGTGACCAGGGCCTACCGATCGGCCGGCCGGCTAATTCTGTGGGAGCCTATGTTCCTCTGCGCCAGGCCCCTGTATGTGCCATATTGCCCAGGGGCCGGCGCAGAGCCGGGAGCCCATGCGCATGCGCGGACGTGCGCCGGCCGTGGCGCGCATCTGCAGATGCACGACGGCCGTGGAACGAAAGCTTTAGAGCGCCGGAGCAGCGGTCGCCACTCCGCCGCCATACTAGCCCCCTCGGAAGGGGTGAATACTTGGGCCTGGAGGCCTGTTGACGCCGGAGTGGCTTGTGCCGCTTTTGACGGCAGCGTCAGAACTTGGGCGCGGGATCGGTGAATCCTGGCTATTACATCTATAGGTTCCCCTTTATCCACCCTGCCTGTTCTGTCTTGGAACTCAAATAAATTTGTCAAGTACAATTATCCATTCATTGTGCCATGTCGACTCTGCTTGATTGCATTATGATTTTCAAAATGTCCTGCTGCTACTTCCTATGTAACGGATTCTAGCATTTGGCCAATGTCTGGTCTATAATTTCCTGCTTTCTGTCTCCCTCCTTTCTTGAAATGGGCTGTTCCATTTGTTGTTTCCCAAACCACTTGGGCTTTTCCACAATCAAGGGAATTTTGAAAGATTGGCCAAAATCTCCCGTCCTCCTTTGCGGCTGGGATTTTCCGGTGTGGCTGGAGTTTTGGCTGGAACAAAATATTTTAAATTCTCGCTCACAACTGGCCCCGCCATGGACAGGATCGGAGAATACCCCTCCATCATAACTAATATCTTCACTATCTCTGCAGACACTTTATGGTTATTTCCATACTGAGCTGGCCTACCTCTGAGACTGGATCCCTCTGTGTTGGACAAGCTATACCCCAGCATCTAGATACAGGCACTGTTCCAGCTCCTCAGCCACACAGCTGCCAACAGCTGTCCTTTGCTGCAGTCATTTTCAAACTCAGGGTCACGACCCACAGGTGGGTCACGGGCAGGAGTTGGGAGGTCATGGTATTCCCAAATCCCCGGCGGGAAGAAGTGCCCAACAGTTGCCACCAGTTTTCAGAAATGCTGGCCGCGACCAACTTTCCAGAATGCCGGCCATCCCGTGCATGCATGCCCACTCAGCTAGATCCAGCAGTGCACAGGCCCAGAACCCAATGGGGCAGACCACCTCCACCTGACATCAACGGGCTGTCCCAGGTCCAGATTATTATTTGTTTAATTGATGGAGTCTTCCCAACCAGAATCGGTGGCAGAGAGTAGCTCATGCACCCCGTACACTGACGGCACATGGCCTGTAGATCCGTGTTCTGGGCACAAAATCACAGCGTAGAGATTCCTCCATTTTGTAGCTGCCAGCAAGCAAGCAACAGAACTGTGTGAAAAGCTGGAGATGAATCATTTTGTAATAAAGGAAGAGAGGACCAGAGACACAAACAGGCCAGGATCTGCTGGAGAGAGCTTCACAAGAGAGTCTATGGCAGGACAAAGCAGTGCTGGTGTGAGCTGTATCCAGAGCTCCAGGGCCTCTGGTGAACAAACAATTAAGAAGAAACTGAAATCAGGAACAAAGTGGGATAAAGATGATCTCTTGAGGAATGGCTTGTTAATTTTGCCAGTGCAAATCAGGATGCAAACCCCATGTGTTTTTTTTAAATTTGTTCATGGGAGTGGGGCCATCGCAGGATGTGCCAGCATTTATTGCCCATCCCTAATTGCCCTTGATGCAGTTAAGAGTTAACCACATTGCTGTGGGTCGGGAATCACATGTAGGCCAGACAGATTTCCTTCAAGCGAACTAGATGGGTTTATACGACAATCGAAAATGGTTTCATGGTCATCATCTGACTTTTAATTCCAGATTTTTTTAAAATTGAAGTCAAATTTCAGCATCTGCAGTGCCAAGATTTGAACCTGGGTCCCCAGGGCATTAATCTGGGTCTCTGGTTTACTAGGCTAGTGACAATACCACTACACCACTGCCTCCCCTAATATTATATGCAAGGGAGTTGTGGCAAATGAAAGTTTAAAATCCTCAAAAGTTCAAAGGCGTTGAAAACGAAGCATGGCGAGTTCAAAGAGAACCTCTTTTTTTTTCAAAGGATGCAGCGAGAACTTAAATTGTCAGCCTAAATCCTCAAGCAGAAATGACAAAACCCCTGTGATATCATGAGGACCAAGCAGGCTCACCTGTCACATTAAAGGTAAGCAAAATGGTGTGTCGCGAAGGTTCGACCATGTGAATTGCAAAGATTCGACGGCGTGGGTCATGGTGGTTCGGTTGGCATGGGTTGCGAAGGTCAGCCAGTGTGGGGTCATAAAGGTCGGCCGGCATGGGCTGGTGACGGTCAGCCAGTGTGGGTCATACAAGGTCGCCGGCTTGGGCGGTTGAAGGTCAGCCAATGTGGGTCATAAAGGTCGGCCGGCATGGACGGTGAAGGTCAGCCAATGTGGGTCATAAAGGTCGGCCGGCATGGGCGGTGAAGGTCAGCCAATGTGGGTCATAAAGGTCGGCCGGCATGGCGGTGAAAGTCAGCCAGTGTGGGTCATAAATGTTGGCCGGCATGGACGGTGAAAGACAGCCAGTGTAGGTCATAAAGGTCGGCCGGCATGGGCGGTGAAGTCAGCCAGTGTGGGTCATAAAGGTCGGCCGGCATGGGCGGTGAAGGTCAGCCAGTGTGGGTCATAAAGGTCGGCCGGCATGGGCGGTGACGGTCAGCCAGTGTGGATCATAAAGGTCGGCTGGCATGGGCGGTGAAGGTCAGCCAATGTGGGTCATAAAGGTCGGCCGGCATGGGCGGTGAAAGTCGGCCAGTGTGGGTCATAAAGGTCGGCCGGCATGGGCGGTGAAGGTCAGCCAGTGTGGGTCATAAAGGTCGGCTGGCATGGGCGGTGACGGTCAGCCGGTTGGTAAAAGTGGGTCCGAGGAAAAATAGTTTGAAAAACATTGAGCCCCAACTCCCATATAGATCTGCAATCCTCTTCCCTAATCACTTACCTGTCGATATTCTTGTTTATGGTGCAAATCTGGCAAGAAACTGATTGACTTCCATAGTTACTTGGGGGTTCTCCATGGAACTGGCTGGTTTGAGATTTAAATACACAAAAGAGCTAATTGACTGCGGCTTTAATCCTGGAATCTGTCTTCACCTGACAGGGGATTTCCAGACTGTCTGGAATTCACTAGTGCCATAAAGGTGAGTGGTACGTGGACATTGACAAGGTTCAGGAACTGACAGGCTAGAAAGCTTTTAAGTACAGATCTATGACAACTTACCTGAATGAAAGGTGTTTATTTATGAGGGACATGATCAAACGCCCTCGTCTTGCACGATTCGGTGACACCATGAGGCGGTTTAATCTCACAATAGATCTCTCGCCAGATTTGTGACACTCTAATGAGATATTGCGAGACGTCACGATCTGGATTTCACCCTCTAAGTGCCTTCCAGATTAACATCTTTAAATATGTTGGTGCCTGATTCTCCCGAGGGCCAGGAACTAATACCAGTGCCTGGGAGACGTTGGCAGGGCACCACTTAGCACGGTCCACACAAACATGGACCAGCTGTAGCAGCACCAGGGGGGTCCCCCTGGGTGATCAGGCTGTTGGCAGCCATGGGCATTTGTAATTCACACTGCCACTCAGGTACCGCCAGGATGCACAGGTGGCACTGCCAGGCTTGAAGGAGCACTGCTAGAGTGTCAGGCTGGGCGACACGGTGACACAGTGGTTAGTACGGCTCCCACACGGTGCCAAGGGACCTGGGTACGATACTGACCCAGGTCACTGGCCCTGTGGAGTTTGCACATTCTCCCCGTGTCTGTCCCAAAAGATGGGCACAGTAGGTGAATTGGCCACGCCAAATCATCCCTTAATTAAAAAAAAAAGAATTGGGCACTCTAAATTTATTTTTAAAAATATAGTGTCAGGCTGTCAGTGGCAAGGGACCCACATGCCAGGTTACCCCGGCTAGGATCGAGCCCAGGGCTGCCCTGCCTCTAAGAGGTGGAATGAGGGAGGGGGATCGCGGACCCCCTAAGAGGTAAGTTGGGGAAGAGGGTGGGAGGGTGTAGGCTTCAGTCCGAGGGGGGGGGGGAGGGTCAAGAGATCCACCCACGCTAAAGATGTCAGTGCAGGAAATGAGGTAAATGCGGCCTCACCATGGCATTCCTTGCCAAGGCCAAAAAAAAGACAAAGTCCCATTTGATAGCAGGGTCGTTCTTGGGGCTGCAGGCATTACGAAACACCGGATTATAAACGCCCAAAACGGGAACATGCTTTCTGTGCATTGAATCAGGCCGTAGGTCTTGGTCTGAGATGGTGCTTTCTCTGTGTGAGAGGTGATGTCAAATACTTTGGAACTCCTGGTTGCTACCATGGTGTTTTTATTTTGATAAACACTCCTTTCCTGCAACACCAGCAACACCAGAGACAGAAACAGCACCAGGAAAACCAGCCACACCAGGGACACCAGCCACACCAGGGACACCAGCCACACCAGGGACACCAGCCACACCAGGGACACCAGCCACACCAGGGGCACCAGCCACACCAGCCACACCAGGGACACCAGCCACACCAGGGACACCAGCCACACCAGGACACCAGGGACACCAGGGACACCAGCAACACCAGGGACACCAGCAACACCAGGGACACCAGCCACACCAGGGACACCAGCCACACCAGCAACACCAGGGACACCAGGGACACCAGCCACACCAGGGACACCAGCCACACCAGGGACACCAGCCACACCAGGGACACCAGGGACACCAGCAACACCAGGGACACACCGCAACACCAGGGACACCAGCAACACCAGGACACCAGCCACACCAGAAACACCAGGGACACCAGGGACACCAGCAACACGAGGGACACCAGCCACACCAGGGACATCAGCAACACCAGGGACACCAGCCACACCAGCCACACCAGGGACACCAGCAACACCAGGGACACCAGCAACACCAGGGACACAGCAACACCAGGGACACCAGCCACACCAGAACACAGGGACACCAGGGACCACCAACACGAGGGACACCAGCCACCAGGGACCCCCACACCAGGGACACCAGCAACACCAGGAACACCAGGGACACCAGCCACACCAGGGACACCGGGACCCCACACCCAGGACCCAGCACACCAGGGACACCAGCCACACCAGGGACACCAGCAACACCAGGAACACCAGGGACACCAGCCACACCGGGACACCAGGGACACCAGCCGCACCAGGGACACCAGCCCACCGGGACCCAGGACACCAGCACCACCCAGGGACACCAGCACCACCCAGGCCACACCAGGGACCCGCCCACCAGGGACCACCAGCCGCACCAGGGACACCAGACACAGACACCAGGGAACCAGCAACACCAGGGACACCCAGCAACACCAGGGCACAGCACCACCAGGGACATCAGCACACCAGGGACACAGGGACACCAGCCACCCCAGGGACTCCAGCCCCCCCACCAGCACAGGACACCAGGAGGCGCCAGGACACCAGGGACACCAGGAACAGGGAGAAACCAGGGACCAGCAACACCAGGGACACCGCGCACCAGGGACACCAGCCACACCAGAGACATCAGCAACACCAGGGACCAGGAACACCAGGGACACCAGCCACACCAGGGACATCAGCAACACCGGGACACCAGGAACACCAGGGACACCAGCAACACCAGGGATACCAGGGACACCAGCCACACCAGGGACACCACAGCCACCCAGCCACACCAGGGACACCAGCCACACCAGGGACTCCAGCAACACCAGGGACACCAGGGACACAGCAACACGAGGGACACCAGGGACACAGCCCACCAGGGACCAGGGATACCAGGGACACCAGGGACACCAGGGACATCAGCAACACGAGGGACACCAGGGACACCAGCCACACCAGGGACACCAGCCACACCAGGGACACCAGGAACACCAGGGACACCAGCCACACCAGGGACATCAGCAACACAGGGACACCAGGGACACCAGCAACACCAGGGACACCAGGGACACCAGCCACACCAGGGACATCAGCAACACCAGGGACACCAGGAACACCAGGGACACCAGCAACACCAGGGACATCAGCCACACCAGCCGCACCAGGGACATCAGCCACACCAGGGACACCAGCAACACCAGGGACACCAGCCACACCAGGGACACCAGGGACACCAGGGACACCAGGGACACCAGCAACACCAGGGACACCAGCCACACCAGGGACACCAGCCACACCAGGGACACCAGGGACACCAGCCACACCAGGGACACCAGGGACACCAGGGACACCAGCCACACCAGCAACACCAGGCACACCAGGGACACCAGGGACACCAGCAACACCAGCCACACCAGCAACACCAGGGACACCAGCAACACCAGGGACACCAGCCACACCAGAGACATCAGCAACACCAGGGACACCAGGAACACCAGGGACACCAGCAACACCAGGGACATCAGCAACACCAGGGACACCAGGGACACCAGCAACACCAGGGACACCAGCAACACCAGGGACATCAGCAACACCAGGGACACCAGCCACACCAGGGACACCAGCAACACCAGGGACACCAGCAACACCAGGGACACCAGGGACACCAGCCACACCAGGGACACCAGCAACACCAGGGACACCAGGGACACCAGCCACACCAGGGACAGTGCCAGGGACTTGGCTTTGATTCCAGCCCTGAATGTCTGTTTGTTTGCATGTTCTCCCCGTGTCTGCGTGGGTTTCCTCGGGTAACCTGGTTTTCTCCCATAGTCCAAAGATGTACTGGTTAGGTGGATTGGCCATGCTGAATTTTCTGTTAGTGTCACAAGCATGTTCAGGTTAGGTTATGGGTTTATAGGGATCGGGCAGGGGATTGGGCCTAGGTGAAGTGTTCTTTCAGAGGGATTGGTACAGACTCGATGGGCCAAATGGCCTCCTTCTACTGTTCACGCCTTCCATGATGATGAACAGATGAGGCTAGAGGTTACAAAAATAATTTTTTTTTTTTAAATAATTTTTATTGGAATTTTTTACAGAAAATATAAAAATATAACAACAAGTATAGCAAAAAGCAGTAATATGCAACTAACAGCCCCATAACACCCACAATTCCCCCCATACCGTAACATCACATGTATCACACTCCCCCCACCCCACCCCCCCCCCCCCCCAACAAGAGAACTTAACCATAAATTAAAATTAAATAAATCAAATTTAAATAAAATAAGCCAACAGAATCAACGTCTCCCCCCCCCCCCTCACCCCCCCCGGGTTGCTGCTGCTACTGTCCCAACCCTATCGTTGAGCCAGAAAGTCGAGGAAAGGTTGCCACCGTTTAAAGAACCCTTGTACTGACCCTCTCAGGGCGAATTTAACCTTCTCAAGCTTAATGAAGCCCGCCATGTCATTGATCCAGGTCTCCACGCTTGGGGGCCTCGCGTCCTTCCACTGTAGCAAAATCCTTCGCCGGGCTACTAGGAACGCAAAGGCCAGCACACCGGCCTCTTTCGCCTCCTGCACTCCCGGCTCTACCCCAACCCCAAAGATCGCGAGTCCCCATCCTGGCTTGACCCTGGATCCCACCACCCTTGACACCATCCTCGCCACCCCCTTCCAGAACTCCTCCAATGCCGGGCATGCCCAGAACATATGGGCATGGTTCGCTGGACTCCCCGAGCACCTGACACACCTATCTTCACCCCCAAAGAACCTACTCAACCTCGTCCCAGTCATGTGGGCCCTATGCAGCACCTTGAATTGGATGAGGCTAAGCCGCGCACACGAGGAGGAAGAATTAACCCTCTCCAGGGCATCAGCCCATGTCCCGTCTTCGATCTGTTCCCCCAGTTCCCCCTCCCACTTCGTTTTCAGCTCCTCTACTGACGCCTCTTCCACCTCCTGCATAACCTTGTAGATATCGGATATCTTCCCCTCCCCAAGAGCACCCTGTCACTCACCCCCCTCGCGGGGAGCGCAGGGAATCCCTCCACCTGCCGTCTAGCAAATGCCTTTACCTGCAGATATCTAAACATGTTTCCCGGCGGGAGCCCAAATTTCTCCTCCAACTCCCCCAGGCTCGCAAACCTTCCGTCGATAAACAGGTCCTTCAGCTGTCTAATGCCCGCTCTATACCATCCCCGAAATCCCCCATCCATGTTCCCCGGGACGAACCTATGGTTCCCCCTTAACGGAGCCTCGAGGTTACAAAAATAATTAAAGGACGCAACTAAAAGCTTGTATCTGAATGCACTTTGCTTTAAAAATGAACAGATGAACTCATGGGCAAAATAGAAAGTATGATCAGATCGCCATCACAGAGATATGGCTTTGGAAGAACATATTGAAGGCTACTTGACATTTAGGAATGACAGGAAGCTGGATAATGGTGGAAGGGTGGCCCTGTCAATAAGTTCAGGAACCCAGGATATAGAAGCGGCTTGGGTAGAGATGAGGACAAATAAGTCATTTCTGAAAGTGCTATACGGGCCTCCTAACAGTAAATACACAGTAGGACAGGATATAATGAAGGAAGCAAATGGGACCTTGTCAGAAAGGTACTGTGTTAATCATGGGGATTTTTATCGATATAGACTTGAAAAATCAGATGGGTAAACGATTCAGAGATGAAGAGTTCATAGAGAGTTTTGGGGATAGTTTCTGAGAACAGCACATTCTGGAGCCAGCCAGACAGCAGGCTTTACTAGACCTGGTATTGTGCAGTGGGATAGGATTAACTAATGACCTCATTGAGAAGGCACCCGAGGTAGCAGTGATCATAATATGATTGACTTTTACATTTAGTTTGAGAGATAAAAGAGTGGGTCTAAGGCCAGTATTATAAACTTAAAGAAGGACAATTATAAGGACATGGAATCAGAGCTAGCTGAAGTGAATTGGCAATTTAGCTTAATCGAGATAAAGTGGCAAACATTAAGGGGATATTTCATTATACACAAAATAGCTTTCATTCCAATGAGAAAGAGAAATTCCAAGGGGTGACCTGTCAGCCATTGGTTAAGTAACATGTTAAAGACAGTATCAAATATAAAGAAATAACATATAATTGTGCAAAGATGGGTAGAAGGTCAGAGGAGTGGACAGAACATGAAGAACAGCAAAGAATGATCAAAAGATTAATAAAAGGTGGAAACTAGAGTATGAGCGAAAGCTAGCAAAAAATATAAAGAAAGATAGTACGAGTTTCTATCATTTTTAAAAAAGAGTTAACAAAGTGACCATTGGTCGTTATAGAAAGTAAGATTGAAAAACCAATAATGGAAAATAAGGAGAAAATTGAATTGGTATTTTCAAATTCTTTTCCCACACCTAGTGGTGTCCTAAGGGAGACTTTTGTCTGTTTCCATGGCTAGTAATTCCTGCAACAGATCACTAGTCTGTCACCAGAGGCTTATAGCTTGAGGGACATCACTCCACATCAAGCATGTCTGACCAGGTCTCTCTCCCACTCGTACCAACAGCCAGTGACGTGTTTGGAAGGGTTTCCGTTATGGACACTCTAGGTCCTGGGACTCAAAATGTGGAGCTTTTGGCTCAGAGACAGGGACACTACTCACTGCACCACAAAACCTCCTGGTCTTCACTCGGGAGGACACAGAAAACATCCCAGAAATAGCTGTAAACCAGGAATTGGAAAGGAGGAACACAGGAATATTACAGGCATTAGAAGTGGTCCTGAGTAAATTGTTGGAGCTGTGTGCTGACAAGAACCCGGGTCCTTATGGACTTCCTGGAGTCTTCAAAGAAGTGGCTACAGAGATAAGTGATGTACGGGTTTTAATTTTCCAAAATTCACTAGATGCAGTTGAAGGTTCTATTAAATTGGAAAATAGTGCATCTGGCTCCTTCATTTAGCAAGGGAGGGGGTCAGAAAGCAGGAAATTACAGGTCAGTTTCTCTCTCTCAATCATTTCTTCCTGTCCCCCTCTTCACTTCTTTTTCTGTATCTGCTTTGACATTCTCCGATCTTTTCACTGTCCGTTTCCCAATCCTTCAATCTGATTGGTTGAGGAGATATGCAGCTACTGGCCTTGCCAAGTCAAATTGTGGATGTTTGGTTTCCCTCATTACACTGTTAGCAGCTCACACTTCAGGAACTCACCGTGAAAAATATGGAAATACAGACATACAAATGGAGACAAAACAGCAGCAGATGTGGCCAGTTTGTGAGAGCAGAGAGTGAGTTAGCGTTCCATGGAGCGCAAAAGCACATCAGGAGTTGCAGCTGTTGCGCACGGGGAATGCTGAAAATTCAGAGTAATTTGAGATTCAGGAATGTGCTAGAAAGTGGCAGCTCTGATATTTTCTGCCCAGTTAATGCTGGGGACACTCATGCTCCTCGAGCTTGCAAACCTCATAAATGGTCTTAAAGGGATATAAATTGACAGTGAGGAGGATAGTCTTAAGCGACAGACTGATACTGATCAGCTGGTAAATTGGGCAGAGTAATGACAAATGGAATTTAATCCTGAGAAGTGTGAGGTGATGTATTTTGGGAGGGCCAGACATACACAATAGGGAGTATTGAGGAACAAAGGGACCTTGGTGTTTAGAATCCCTACAATCCCTACAGTACATACGGAGGCCATTCGGCCATCAAGTCTGCACCGGCCCTTGCTCGATAGAGCACCCTACCTAGGCCCAATCCCCCGATGCTATCCCTGCAATCCCACATAACCTTTGGGCAATTTAGCATGGCCAATTCACCTAACCTGCGCATCTTTAAACTGTGGGAGGAAACTGGAGCACCCGGAGGAAACCCACGCTGACATGGGGAGAATGTGTAAACTCCACATGGATAATCACCCGAGGTCGGAATTGAACCTGGGTCCCTGACGCTGTGGGGAAGCAGTGCTAAAAACTGTGCCACCGTACAAACCCATGGATACCTGAATGTGGCAGCACAGGTGGTGAAGAAGGCAAATGGAATGTTTTCCTTCGTTAGACGGGGCGTAGAATATCATAGAATCCTTGCAGTGCACAAGGAGGCCAACTGGCCCATCAAGTCTATACTGAACCTCCGAAAGAGCACTCTACCTGGGCCACTCACCTGCCCACCTCACCCTATTTCCATGGCCCAATATCTAATCTGCATATCCTGAGACACTAAGGGGCAATTTAGCAAGGCCAATCCACCTAACGTACACATCTTAGGAGAAGGAAGGTCTTGGTACAACTTTATAAAACAGATGGAAGATTGTGTGCAGTTCTGATCACCAACATACGTGATTGAACTGGAGGAGTAGGGGAGCAGATTCACCAGGATGTCGTCTGGGATGGAAAGTTTCAGCTATAAGTGGAGACTGGATAGGCTGGGGTTGTTTTCCCTGAAGCAGAGGAGGCTGGGGGGGGGGGGGGGGGGGGGGGGGGGGGATCTGATAGAGGTATTCAAAAATTATGAAAGGCACAGGTCGGGCAAATCGTGAGAATCTTTTCCCCACGGCCAACTTGTCAAATCACAGAGAGCAGAGGTTTAAGTTGAGGAGTAAGTAGTTTAGAGGGCACCTGAGGGAACATGTTTTCATCCAGAAGGTGGTGGGAATATGGAACGTGCTGCCTGAGAGGGTGGTGGAGGCAGGTACTCTCACAACATTTAAGGAGCATCTGGACAATCACTTACGTCGCCAAGGTATAGGAGACTATGGGCCAAGCGCTGGTAAATGGGGCTAGTGCAGATTGGTATTTGATGGTCAGCATAGACATGGTGGGCCAAAAGGCCTGTTCCTGTGCTGTATGAACGGAGTCCAAATTGTGCAAAGGGACAAAGATAGACTGAATGGGCAAAACTATGGCAGATGGAGTTCATTGTGAGGAAGGGCAAAGGAAACGTTTGGAGCTAAGAAAGAGAGATCAGGATATTTTCCAAATGGCGATAAACTGGGAACTGATGAGACAAGTCAAAAAATATTTTCTAAAGCTCATGAATTGTTAGTTTTCATCTCAAATCTGCTGACGTAAAAATGCTTGAAAACTTTGCTCCATTTGTCTGGTGCTCTGGTTTAGACAACCCCTGACTTACAGAATCCGGTTCTCGGCACTGCTTCTCACAATATTGATCCTGGGGAGGGTGTCGCATATATTCCATCAGAATGATGCTGGATATTAGGGGTGTGATCTACCTCCCGCCCGCACCAGGGCACGATGCGGTCTTTAGATACCAGGAGAGGCCTCTTCCAGGATTTACCCGGCTCACCATGCCTCATGAGACCCTGACATCTGAGAGGACCCCTTATTGGTGAGTTGGGGAATTAGAGGGGGGCCGAGGCCACATTGGGGTTTCGAGAGATCGGGGGGCCATTTAAAAACAACACCCCGATCTCCTCCTGCACTGAGGAGTTCTGGCAAGAGGAGCTCCTTAGTGCAGGAAATGTGATTGAGTGTGGCCTGGCCGGGGGGGGGGGGGGGGGGGGGGGGGGTTGCGTTCCCCACTGGGTCACCCAAAAAAACTGTGCTATTAGATTGCGGGCTACAAGCGGCAGGTACAGACCCTCAATTCCCATCCAGACTCGGTTTTGTTTTGGTTAGATTGCACCCTAGGGGATTAAATACGAGGACATGTATAGACTAGGCTCCTATTCCTAGTTTGGAAGCTTAAGGATTTCTTTCATAGAATTTACAGTGCAGAAGGAGGCCATTCGGCCCATCGAGTCTGCACCGGCTCCTGGAAAGAGCACACTACCCAAGGTTAACACCTCCACCCTATCCCCATAACCCAGTAACCCCACCCAACACTAAGGGCAATTTTGGACACTAAGGGCAATTTATCATGTCCAATCCACCTAACTTGCACATCTTTGGACTGTGGGAGGAAACCGGAGCACCCGGAGGAAACCCACGCACACATGGGGTGGATGTGCAGACTCCGCACAGGCAGTGACCCAAGCCGGAATCGAACCTGGGACCCTGGAGCTGTGAAGCGGTTGTGCTATCCACAATGCTACCGTGCTGGTTCAGATGGTTAGGATTTGAACATAGTTAGGGAGGAATTATTTCCTCTGATGAAGGAGTCCTGAACAAAGGGCATATTCCGAAACTCAGAGTTTGTCTGTCCAGGGGTGATGTCAGGAAGCATTTCATCAATCAAAGGGCAATGAAACTCAGGATTCTTCTCCCCAATAAAAGTAAAGATGCCGGCGTTGGATTGGGGTGGCCACAGTAAGAAGTCTTACAATACCAGGTTAAAGTACAACAGGTTTGTTTGGAGTCACTAGCTTTTGGAGCACAGACTCACCTGAGGAAGGAGCAGTGCTCCGAAAGCTAGGGATTCCACCAAACCTGTTGGACTTTAACCTGGTGTTGGAAGACTTCTTATTGTGCCCATAAAAAATTGTTTCTTGGCGGGGGGGGGGGGGGGGGGGGGGGGGGATGATAAATTTATGTTAAGTAGGTTATTGTGGGGTACGAAAACAAGTTGAGTAGATTGAATTTAGAGATCAGTCATGATCTACTTGAATGATGAACCAGGCTCAAGAAGCTGAACGGGATACTACTGTTCTTATTTTCTTAAGTTTATCTTGGGATGTTGTTATGGGCCAGGGTTTAGAGAACCCCAAAGTGTATCATGGAGATCACCTGACCCACAACTTTTAATAGATTGTGGTATGGGGAGCACACAGGCCACTTTACAAGTGTGGTACTTCAGAAAGGGCTCTTTTATAAAGCAAAACAATGTTTATTCTATGAACTCAAGTTAACTTTTCTAAAACAAACAGTGAACATCTTAGCAACCATTAAATCAAATACACCCCCCAAAGAATACAACACTAAATAACCTGTATGCTGTCCTTTTTCACACAAAAGACTTAACAAACCTTTAAACATAAGCACATCAGAGTTGACAGTCACTACTGAAAACATTTATAATTCTACTGAATTCACCAAATGATCCAGAGATAGTCTTTGGATGGCAGAGATCAACAGTACAGCCATTTGTTTTAACTCCAGGTGCAGCTCACTGAAAAACACAGATACACCCAAGCTTTTTCTCAAACTGAAACTAAAAAGCACAAGTAGAGCTCAGCTCCACCCACACTCTGACATCACTCCAGTAACATGAGCAGCTTCATTTCTTAAACACCCCTTACTTAAAGGTACTCTCACATGACAATATGGACCAAAAACAGGGTAATATATTTGTGGTTCAGATTGGCCATGATCTAAATCAATGGTGAAGTACACGTAAGGATGACCTACTCATGCTGCCGTCAATTTATACAACTATTTAACATCAATGTCAGGAGGCAAAGAATCCCATTTCTGCCCATCACCCACGTTACTCGTTCTCTGCGCTCTGATCACATGGAAATGTATTATTGCAGTAAGTCATTGTACCTGAAATGAACCCAAAAGTCTGACCCCTTTAACTGAGGAGTAAAACCGTCACATCATAGTTAAGCCTCACCCACACAATATGTATCAGAGTGAGATCTGACATCACAATACATTTGTAAACTGGGTAAACGTGAAACAGCCCAATCAGTTGAAGTGAAGGAAATGGAGCTGCACAAACTCTAAGCTGGCACTGTGGAACAGTGGTTAGTATGGCTGCCTCACAGCGCCAGGAACCCAGGTTCAATGCTGACCTCGGGCAACTGTCTGTGTGGAAATTGTATGTTCTCCCTGTGACTGTGTGGGTTTCCTCCGGGTGCTCCAGTTTCCTCCCACAGTCCAATGTGTGCGAGTTAGGTGGATTGGCCATGATCAATTGTCCCTTAGGTATACTGTTTTGGATACTGTTGAGGGGGATAGCCTATCAGGGGAAAACAACAGCAGCCAGAACAGTGGCACCACAACTGGCTCTGTTGCTCAGCAGCGGAGTGGCTCTTCTGTGGATATGAAAGAGACTCCAGGATGGTATGTTGCCTCCCTGGTGCCAGAGTCAAGGATGTCTCTGAACGAACACAGGATATCCTGAAGGGGGAGGGTGAACAGCCAGAGGTCGTAGTACACATAGGTACCAACCACATAGGCAGGAAGTGTGATGAAGTCCTGCAGAAGGAGTTCAGGGGGTTAGACAGTAAGCTAAAAAGCAGGACTTTGAGGGTTGTAAACTCAGGATTACTCCATGTGCCAGTGAGGCTAGAAATAGGAGGATAGTGCAGCTAAACACATGGCTAAACAGTGGTGTAGGATGGAGGGTTTCAGATTTTTGAATCATTGGGATCTCTTCTGGGGCAGGTGGGACCTGTACAAGAAAGACGGGTTGCATCTACACTGGAGGGGCACCGATATCCTGGCTGGGTGATTTGCTAGAGTCACTCGGGAGGATTTAAATTAGTATGGGGGGGGGGGGGGGGGGGGGGGGGGGGACGACAAGAATGTGAACTTAGAAGGTGTAATACATGAAGGAGAAATAGAGAACCAAAATAAAAGAACAACATCACCCTCAGGCAGAGGAAAAAAGGTGACAAGTGTGAAAAGAAAGATGGTCAATGCAGGATTGAGGGTGTTGTACCTAAATGCGCACAGTATACGGAACAAGGTAAATGAGCTTGTTGCGCACATTTGGCCGGTACGATGTTGTGGGCATCACAGAGATGTGGCTGCAAGGGGATCGGGGCTGTGATCTAAATATACAAGGATGTGTGTCCTATCGAAAGGACAGACAAATGGGCAAAAGGGGCGGGGTTGCATTGTTAGAAAGGAATTAAGTTAAATCGATAGCAAGGAGCGATATAGGATCAGAAGACATAGAATCTCTGTGAGTAGAGCTGAGGAATTGCAAAGGTAAAAAGACCCTGATGGGAGTTATGTACAGGCCCCCTAGCAGTAGTCAAGATGTGGGGCAGAAAATAAATCAGGAGATAGAAAAGGTATGTAAAAAAGGCAATATTACAATAGTCATGGGGGAACTAATTTAAGGTGAATGGTGGAAGATATAGGGGGGATGTCAGAGGTCGGTTCTTTACCCAGAGAGTAGTGGGCATGGAATGCACTGCCTGTGGAAGTAGTTGAGTCGGAAACATTAGGGACCTTCAAGTGGCTATTGGATAGGTACATGGATTATGGTAGAATAATGGAGTGTAGATTAATTTGTTCTGAAGGGCAGCACGGTAGCATTGTGGATAGCACAATTGCTTCACAGCTCCATGGTCCCAGGTTCGATTCCCGGCTGGGTCACTGCCTGTGTGGAATCTGCAGATCCCCCCCGTGTGTGCGTGGGTTTCCTCCGGGTGCTCCGGTTTCCTCCCACAGTCCAAAGATGTTCAGGTTGGGAGGATTGGCCATGATAAATTGCCCTTAGTGTCCAAAATTCTATGATGATCTATGATTAACCTAGGACAAAAGTTCGGCACAACATTGTGGGCCGAAGGGCCTGTTCCGTGCTGTATTTCTCTATGTTCTATGTTCTATATTCAGGTGGACTGGGAAAATCAGGTTGGTAGTGGATCCCAAGAAAAGGAATTTGTGGAATGTTGAAGCGATGGTTTTTTAGAGCAGCTTGTGACAGAGCCGACTAGGGAACAGATAATTCTGGATATGGTGATGTGTAATGAGGCAGACTTGATGAGGGAACTTAAGATGAAGGAACCCTCAGGGAGCAGTGACCACAATATGATAGAATTTACCCTGCAGTTTGAGAGGGAGAAGCTGGAGTCAGATGTAACGGTATTACAATTAAATAAGGGCACCTGCAACACATGAGGGAGGAGCTGGCCAGAGTTGATTGGAAAAGGCGCCTAGCAGGGAAGACAGTGGAACAGCAATGGCAAGAGTTTTTGGGGGTTATTCGGGAGGCACAAAAGAAATTCATGCCAAGAACATAGAACATAGAACATTACAGCGCAGTACGGGCCCTTCGGCCCTCGATGTTGCGCCGACCTGTGAAACCATCTGAAGCCTATCTGACCTACACTATTCCATTTTCATTCATATGTCTATCCAGTGACCACTTAAATGCCCTTAAAGTTGGCGAGTCTACTACTGTTGCAGGCAGGGCGGAACGCACCCCTACTACTCTCTGAGTAAAGAAACTGCCTCTGACATCTGTCCTATATCTACCACCCCTCAATTTAAAGCTATGTCCCCTCGTGTTGGTCATCACCATCCGAGGAAAAAGACTCTCACTGTCCACCCTATCTAACCCTCTGACTATCTTATATGTCTCTATTAAGTCACCTCTCAGCCTTCTCCTTTCTAACAAAAACAACCTCAAGTCCCTGAGCCTTTCCTCGTAAGACCTTCCCTCCATACCAGGCAACATCCTAGTAAATCTCCTCTGAACCCTTTCCAAAACTTCCACATCCTTCCTATAATGTGGTGACCAGAACTGCACGCAGTACTCCAGGAGCGGCCGCACCAGAGTTATGTACAGCTGCAGCATGACCTTGTGGCTCCGAAACTCAATCCCCCTATTGATAAAGGCTAGCACACCATATGCCTTCTTAACAGCCCTATTAACCTGGGTGGCAACTTTCAGGGATTTATGTACCTGGATGCCGAGATCTCTCTGTTCATCTACACTACCAAGAATCTTGCCATTAGCCCAGTACTCTGCATTCCTGTTACTCCTTCCAAAGTGAACCACCTCACACTTTTCCACATTAAACTCCATCTGCCACCTCTCAGCCCAGCTCTGCAGCTTATCTATGTCTCTCTGTATCCTATAACATCCTTCAGCACTATCCACAACCCCACCGACCTTCGTGTCATCTGCAAATTTACTAACCCATCCTTCTACACACTCTTCCAGGTCATTTATAAAAATGACAAACAGCAGTGACCCCAAAACAGATCCTTGCGGTACACCACTAGTAACTGAACTCCAGCATGAACATTTGCCATCAACCACCACCCTCTGTCTTCTTTCAGCTAGCCAATTACTGATCCAAACCCCTAAAACACCTTCAATCCCATACTTCCTTATTTTCTGCAATAGCCTACCGTGTGGGACCTTATCAAACGCCTTACTGAAATCCATATACACCACATCAACCGCTTTACCCTCATCCACCAGTTTGGTCACCTTCTCAAAAAACTCAATAAGGTTTGTGAGGCATGACCTACACTTCACAAAACAGTGTTGACTATCGCTAATCAACTTGTTCTTTTCAAGATGATTATAAACCCTGGGCGAAATTCTCCCAAAACGGGAGAAATCGTCAAACTGCCGTAAAACCCGCCCCTTCCCGACGGGGGACCGATTCTGGTCCCCCGTCGGGGCTAGCAGCCCGATGTCGGAGGCTCCGACAAGTCGGGCTTAACGAAAATCGTTAAGCCCGCTTGTCGGACTTAGTGCCGGCTGACGCGTCATATGACGTCAGCCGCGCATGCGCAGGTGGGAAGACTCCACCCGCGCATGCGCGGGTGACGTCATCGCGTTTTGCGCGAAACCCGCGCATGCGCGGTCCGGGTTGCCCCTCAGCCGCCCCGCGTATTGATACTGCGGGGCGGCGGAAGGACAAATAGTGCGCGGGCATCGGGCCCGCTGCCCGCGATCGGTGGGCACCGATCGCGGGCCCATGGCACCCTTGGCACGGCCGTGGTACTGCCGTGCCAATCGGTGCCATGGTTATTTTTTTCCAGGTGGTCACGACGTTTTTACAAACGGCAGGACCAGGTGTGTTTGCCGTTCGTAAAAAGGTCGTAAAGGGCTGGGACTTCGGCCCTTCTAACAGCTGTGAATCGCTGCCGGCCGTAAAAAAACGGCGGCAGCGATTCGTGTCGGGATTTCGGCGGGGGGGGGGGAGAATAGCGGGAGGGCGTCAAAAATGTCGGGAAGGCCCTCCCGCTATTCTCCCACCCGTCGTGGGGGGGGGAGAATTTCGCCCCCTATTTCTTATAACCTTTTCCAACATTTTACCCACAACCGAAGTAAGGCTCACAGGTCTATAATTACCAGGGTTGTCTCTACTCCCCTTCTTGAACAAGGGTACAACATTTGCTATCCTCCAGTCTTCCGGCACTATTCCTGTCGACAAAGACGACATAAAGATCAAGGACAAAGGCTCTGCAATCTCCTCCCTGGCTTCCCAGAGAATCCTAGGATAAATCCCATCTGGCCCAGAGGACTTATCTATTTTTACACTTTCCAAAATTGCTAACACCTCCTCCTTGTGAACCTCAATCCCATCTAGCCTGGTCGACTGTACCTGAGTATTCTCCTCGACAACATTGTCTTTCTCCAGTGTAAACACTGACGAAAAATATCCATTTAATGCTTCTCCTATCTCCTCTGATTCCACAAACAACTTTCCACTACTATCCTTGATTGGCCCTAATCTTACTCTAGTCATTCTTTTGTTCTTGATATACCTATAGAAAGCCTTAGGGTTTGCCTTGATCCTATCCGCCAACGACTTTTCGTGTCCTCTCCTCGCTCTTCTTAACTCTCCCTTTAGGTCCTTCCTGGCTAACTCTCAAGTGCCCTAACTGAGCCTTCATGTCTCATCCTGACATAAGCCTTCTTCTTCCTCTTGACAAGTGCTTCAATTTCCTTAGTAAACCATGGTTCCCTTGCTCAACCACTTCCTCCCTGCCTGACAGGTACATACTTATCAAGGACACGCAGTAGCTGTTCCTTGAAAAAGCTCCACATTTCGATTGTACCCATCCCCTGCAGTTTCCTTCCCCATCCTATACATCCTAAATCTTGCCGAATAACATCATAATTGCCTTTCCCCCAGCTATAATTCTTGCCTTGCGGTATATACCTATCCCTGCCCATCGCTAAAGTAAACATAACCGAATTGTGATCACTATCACCAAAGTGCTCACCTACATCTAAATCTAACACCTGGCCGGGTTCATTACCCAGTACCAAATGCAATATGGCATCGCCCCTTGTTGGCCTGTCTACATACTGTGTCAGAAAATCCTCCTGCACACACTGCACAAAAACTGACCCAGTCAATATTTGGAAAGTTAAAGTCCCCCATAACAACTACCCTGTTACCCTTGCTCCTGTTGAGAATCATCTTTGCAATCCTTTCCTCTACATCTCTGGAACTATTCAGAGGTCTATAGACGACTCCCAACAGGGTGACCTCTCCTTTCCTGTTCCTAACCTCGGCCCATACTACCTCAGTAGACGAGTCCTCAAACGTCCTTTCTACCGCCGTAATACTTTCCTTGATTAACAATGCCACACCCCCCCCCCCTCTTTTACCATCTCCTCTGTTCTTACAGAAACATCTAAATCCTGGAACCTGCAACAACCATTCCTGTCCCTGCTCTACCCATGTCTCCGAAATCGCCATAACATCGAGATCCCAGGTACCAACCCATGCTGCAAGCTCACCCACCTTATTCCGGATGCTCCTGGCGTTGAAGTAGAAACACTTCAAACCAGCGTCTTGCTTGCCGGTGCCCTCTTTCGAACTTTTAACCCTATCCCTGACCTCACTACTCTCAACATCCTGTACACTGGGACTACAATTTAGGTTCCCATCCCCCTGCTGAATTAGTTTAAACCCCTCCGAAGAGCACTAGCAAATCTCCCCCCCAGGATATTGGTACCCCTCTGGTTCAGATGAAGACCATCCTGTTTGTAGAGGTCCCACCTACCCCAGAATGAGCCCCAATTATCCAGGAAACCAAAACCCTCCCTCCTGCACCATCCCTGTAGCCACATGTTCAACTCCTCTCTGTCCTTATTTCTCACTTCGCTAGCACATGGCATGGGTAACAACCCAGAGATAACAACTCTGTTTGTTCTAGCTCTCAGCTTCCACCCTAGCTCCCTGAATTTCTGTCTCAAATCCCCATCTCTCTTCTTACCTATGTCGTTGGTACCTATGTGGACCACGACTTGGGGCTGCTCCCCCTCCCCCTTAAGGATCCCAAAAACACGATCAGAGACAACACGGACCCTGGCACCTGGGAGGCAACACACCAACCGTGAGTCTCTTTCGTTCCCACAGAACCTCCTGTCTGTTCCTCTAACTATGGAGTCTCCAATGACAAGTGCTCTGTTCCTCTTCTCCCTTCCCTTCTGAGCAGCAGGGACAGACTCTGTGCCAGAGACCTGTGCCCCATTGCTTACCCCTGGTAAGTCGTCCCCCGCAACAGTATCCAAAACGGTATACTTGTTATTGAGGGGAACGACCACTCTGCCTGCCGGTTCCCTCTCCCTCCCCTGACGGTAACCCATCTACCTTCTTCTTTTACCTGAGGTGTGACTACCTCCCTATAACTCCTCTCAATAAGTCCCTCCGCCTCCCGAATGATCTGAAGTTCATCCAGCTCCAGCTCCAGGTCCCTAACGCGGTTCTCGAGGAGCTGGATTTGGGTGCATTTCCCGCAGATGTAGTCAGCAGGGACACTTGAGGAGACCCTTTCCTCCCACATTCTGCAGGAGGAACATTCAACTGCCCCAACCTCCATTCCCACTGAACTAACTTCCCAACTACTGTAAACTAAAAAAAAACTTGTTGGTTTAGCAATCTGACGGACAGAACTTTTTTTTGGTTAGAGGAGGAGGATGGGTGGGAGACACTAAGTAAGTAGTGTTTCGGGTAAAGCTGTCACTCGAGGAAGAAACATGCTTAAGGGAGGACAAGGCATCCATGGCTGATTAGGCAAGTCAAGAACAGCAAAAAAGCTCAAGAAAAAAGCATAAAAGTGGCGAGGATCAGTGGGAAACCAGAGGATTGGGAAGCCTTTAAAAGCGAGCAGTGGACAACTAAAACAGCAATAAGGGGAGAAGATGAAATATGAGTGCAAGCTAGCTAGAATATAAAGGAAGACAGGAATTTTTCAAAGCGCTGGACAAACTAATCATGGCGTTCGTATGGGGGGGGGGGGTAAAAATGCTAGGATCCCAAAGAAGGTCCTACAAAAAACAAAATCCAGGGGGGGGGGGGCTAGCCCTCCCAAACCTACAATTCTACCACTGGGCGGCAGCAGCCGAGCGAGTAAGGGGATGGATCCAGGAGCCAGAGGCCGAGTGGGTGCGCGCGGAGGAGGCCTCCTGCGTGGGGACCTCCCTCCGGGCCCTCGCCACAGCAGCACTCCCATCCCCACCCAAAAAACACTCCAGCAGCCCAGTGGTGACAGCCACCCTCCAATCCTGGAACCAACTGCGGCAGCAATTTGGCCTGACCAAAATGTCGGACAAGGCTCCCATCTGCAACAACCATAGGTTCACACCAGCACTGACTGACGCCACCTTCAAAAGGTGGAGGCAGGACGGAGGAACACTGACAGTCAGGGACCTATACACGGACAGCAGGATCGCAACACTGGACGAACTGACAGAGAAATTTCGGCTAGCCAGGGGGAACGAGCTACAGTATCTGCAGCTCAAAAACCTCTTACGAAAGGAGACAAGGACGTACCCACAACCGCCATGACAAGGCCTTCCACGCCAGCCGGTGGGGCGCAAACCACTCCGGCGCCGGCCTAGCCCCTGGACCCCTCGCCTTCCGGGTATGGGAGAATTCCGTCCCACAACTTTTCAAAATATACTTAATGATCTGGAGTGAGGAACTGAAGGCACTGTTGCTAAGTTTGCAGATGATACAAAGATCTGTTGAGGAAGCAGGCGGGTTGCAGAAGGACTTGGACAGGCTAGGAGAGTGGGCAAAGTAGTGGCAGATGGAATACAATGTGGAAAAGTCTGAGGTTATGCACTTTGGAAGGAGGAATGGAGGCGTAGACTATATTCTAAATGGGGAAATGCTTAGGAAATCAGAAGCACAAAGGGACTTGGGAGTCCTTGTTCACGATTCTCTTAAGGTTAACGTGCAGGTTCAGTTGGCAGCTAGGAAGGAAAATGCAATGTTAGCATTCATGTTGAGAGGACTAGATTACAAGACCAGGAATGTACTTCTGAGGCTGTATAAGGCTCTGGTCAGACCCCATTTGGAGTAATGTGAGCAGTTTTGGGCCCCGTATCTAAGGCCTTGGCAAGGCTCAGAGGCGGTTCACAAGAAAGATCCCTGGAATGAAGAGCTTGTCGTATGAGGAACGGTTGAAGACTCTGGGTCTGTACTCGTTGGAGTTTAGAAGGATGAGGGGGGATCTTAATTAAACTTACAGGATACTGCGAGGCCTGGATAGCGTGGACATGAACAGATGTTCATGTATGAAAAACTAGAACCAGAGGACACAGTCTCAGACTAAAGGGACGATCCTGTAAAACAGAGATGAGGAGGAATATTTTTCAGCCAGAGGGTGGTGAATCTGTGGAACTCTTTGCCGCAGGAGGCTATCGAGGCCAAATCATTGAGTGTCTTTGAGACAGATATAGACAAGTTTTTGATCAATAAGGGGATCAGGGGTTATGCAGAGAAGGCAGGTGAATGGGGATGCGAAAAATCAGCCATGATTGAATGGCGGAGCAGACTCGATGGGTCGAGTGGCCTAATTCTGCTCCTATGTCTTATGGTCTTATGGTATCCAAAGATGTGCATGGTAGGTGAGGTGACGGGAATAGGGCGGGGCAGTTGGCCTATGTAGGATCTTCTTTTGGAGGGTTGGTGCAGACACAATGGGCCAAATGGCCTCCTCCTGCACTGTAGTGATTCTATGTTTCTACGGTGTTCACTAACTGATTGATCTATCTAAGAGTGAATACAATTGGCTCGAAGATCATAATTGCTTTACTTCATGAAGGGAATCACTGGAAACACCATCAAACTAAGTTCAGTGGAAGGTTGCAGATCTCAGGGCGCGATTCTCCCAAAACGGGAGAAATCGTAAGGCTGGCGTCAAACCCGGGTGGGTTTGACGCCAGCGCGCCCCTTCCCGACCGGGAACCGATTCTGGTCCCCGGTCGGGGCTAGCAGCCCGACGCCGTAAGCTCCGGCATCACGGGCTTAACGGATTTCGTTAAGCCCGCTTATCGGAGTTAGCGCCGGCTGACGCGTCATATGACGTCAGCCGCGCATGCGCGGATTGGAAGACTCTAACCCGCGCATGCGCGGATGACGTCATCGCGTATTTGCGCGAAACCCGCGCATGCGCGGGCCAGGATGCCCCTCAGCCGCCCCGCGAATGGATACTGCGGGGCGGCGGAAGGAGAAATAGTGCGCGGGCATCGGGCCCGCTGCCCGCGATCGGTGCCCACCGATCGCGGGGCCCATGGCACCCTTGGCACGGCCGTGGTACTGCCGTGCCAATCGGTGCCATGGTTATAAAAAGCGAGTTGTTCCCGCCGTTTTTACGAGCGGCCAGACCAGGTCTGTTTGCCGTTCGTAAAAACAGCGTAAAGGGCTGGGACTTCGGCCCATCTATCAGCTGTGAATCGCTGCCGGCCGTAAAAAAACGGCGGCAGCGATTTGTGACGGGAGTTGGGCGGGGGGGGGGGGGGGGGGTGGGGGGGAGAATAGCGGGAGGGCGGGAAAAATGTCGGGAAGGCCCTCCCGCTATTCTCCGACCCGTCGTGGGGGGCGGAGAATCGCGCCCTCAATATGGTTATTTGTATTGTAATTTGTGAAGATACATCACAAACTGCTGCTCAGTGGGGTCGAAGAATTGTATTTGATGCTCAGAGTAAATCTTCCTTGTGATTGCTCAGAGATAGTTGGGAGCATGGAGCCTGATTTCCGATGGTTAATCAGCCCACTATTCTCGGGTCCCTCCTTGGAGCCTCTGACTGAGCATCACACTGACAGGCTCTGGTTTTAGTCCTCATGCCCTGATCTGTAAATATATTCAGCGACTTAACTGGGTTTGTCAAACACAATTTCATCAAGATTTGACCCTTTTAAATAAGAGATCAGCCGTGACATCAGAGAGAAAGCCTCACCCTCTCACTGAGCATCACAGTGAGATCAGACATCACAAAAGGTTTATAAACTGTGTAAATCTGAGTCCGGAGACTGTACAAGCAGTTTTGGTGAAAGAAATGGAGCAACACTGACTGTTTATTGACTGATCTATCGAGGAGTGAAGGTGGTTGGCGAGAAGATCTGAAGAAGTTTACTTTGTGGAAGGAACATAAACAGTGGTTATGTCATCAACCAATAGATTTAATGGGAGGTTACGGGCTTTTAAAGGTTTGGCTGAACATGGTTAAGTTGTATTATAATAGGTGAAGCACATCACAGTCCCAGTAATACTACTGAAGGTGCAATAGTGGTGATTGTTGTCACGAGTAAACCTTCCAGGTTATTGCTGAAGTCGTCAGGTACCTGGAGCCTGATTTCTGATGGGTTACTCAGTCCCTGACTGACCGACTCGCTGTCAGTCTGTCAGTTTGCTACTCAAGCCCTGTTCTGTATTCAGCCAAATAATACCGTTGATCGATGTCCTGTAGAGTTGTCTGAGATATCTTAGAACTTGGGGGGAATTATTAATATTTTGCTTGACCTACAATAAAGCCCCAGGTAGATATTTTCCTCTTATTTACCTGAATATACAGAACAGAGATGAATGGGAGTGGTTCATCGCCTAGGCCTTTCCTTTGGCAAGAGCTTGTTGAAAAGCCTGAGCTCTAACAACGCAAATGCCCAAGAATTAATTTGATTCCGCTCCATCTAAACCCTCTCATAACTCTCCTGTCTCAGGCACTGTAAACCCAGTGGTCACATGAGAATGTGATGACGTGGCTACATAAGAGGTGATGTAGCGGGAGCGTGGGAGTTATTCCGGGATCCTGGGCAGAGCACAAGTACTGTGTGTAGCTGTTGAGCTGAGCAATCAACTACCTTTGTTGGAAGTCCTTGATGTCGGTGGTTTAAGGAACCCACAATATTCCACATGGTGTCAGGAGTTGTCAGCGTGTTTACAAGGACTTCGCTGAATTGACCCAGTCATCTTTGATGAAACTATTGCGGATAATGGGAAAAGTTCCAGAAGAAATGCGGTGCTGCACTTCAATATAGATTGGAGAAGGTACAGGCTTTTACCCTATTGAACCTTGCACACTCTGAAGCCCTTGAAAGATTTAAGTTATTAAACTTCCAGACAGAGAAGGAACTGAAAGATCCAGAGATAATCCTGAAAGAATTCAAGAACATTTACCTCCCGGTAAAAACCATAGGGCAGGATTCTCCGTCAGATTCGGGAAGCACGATCGGGTGGAGAATCGCACGTCAGCCAAAATTCAAGGCCTTGCATCTGGCGCCCAACTGAATACCATGCTCCATTGCCTCGGCAGAGGTGTGAATGCATTCTACTCTGCACATACATTAAACGCCATTGGCATATAATTAACGGGCCCACCCTGCATTTCTCCGCGTCTCCCACCATGCTCAGTCTCTACCAGGAGGAAATACTGACGGTAAGGTTCACTTGTGGTATTTAATATCAGGAAACAGGCCCTGTGCATGCTGAGGGAGAGAAAGGAGGTAGGACATGTTCCTTAAGGGCTGCTGGTCCTGTCGCTGGCAGGGATAGCTGTAGGGGGGTGGGGGGGGGGGGGGGGGGGGAAAGTAGTGGTAGATGACCAGTGGATGGGCCGTGAGGCTGGTGTGCCCCCCTGCAACCAGGTGCCCAGGCACGGAGCGCCATTGCCATGGCCTGCATGCAGCCATTTTGCTGCGCACCTCACTGACCTCCCACCATAGCCCATAGTTGCGCTGAGCCCCCACCCACATCCAAGCGTTACCCTGCCAGTGGGGCATTATGCAGTCCACCCAAGGGGGATGCCCACAGTGGCTCCTACAAGAGGACACCAGGCGTGAGCAGCAGAGCGTACTGCTGGCATGGACAGCGCCATCCATTGATAGCCCTGCTGGCAGGGACGGGTGTCGGAGCCACAGGCCCCCAACCAGTCACCAATAGGGCCAGGGGTGCAGTGCAGAGGGCAGAGTACCAGGAGGAGCGGCTGGAGGTGGATGTGGGGATGGGAGAGGAGGGAGGGGAGGAGGGAGGGGGACATGCGGAGGAAGGGGCTGCAGTGCAGGCTGAGGCCACCGTGTAACCCGTTAGACCTGGCTGGACACAGGGGTATGCACCATGCTAACATGTCTGCCTTTCATCCTCTACAGACAATGGATTTTGGAATTCAACCAGGAATAGTTGGCATCTACCTTGCCGCTGCAGTTCTGAGGGATGTATTGAGGCTGTACGAGCAGGAGCTGTTCAGGGAGGACCCTGCAGCAGTGGGGCCTGCCCCAGAGGAACAGGAGTCAGCCGGTGAGGATGGAGAGCCGGCCGTCCAACAGGCTGAGGAGGAGGTGGGAAGGTGGTCCACATTCGGCCTTGTGTGGCGAGAGAGGAAATTGTTGGGGCCTTTGCATAAATCTTCGTATCCTCACTGGCTACAGGTGAGGTCCCAGAGGACTGGAGAATAGCTAATGATGTTCCTTGTATAAGAATGGTAGCAAGAATAATCCAGGAAATTACAGGTCGGTGAGCCTTACGTCAGTAGAAGGCAAATTATTGGAGAGGATTCCCATTTGGAAGCCAGTGGACGTATTAGTGAGAGGCAACATGGTTTTGTGAAGGGGAGGTCTTGCCTCACTAACTTGATTAAGTTTTTCGAGGAAGTGATGAAGATGATTGATGATGGTAGGGCAGTGGATGTTGTCTACATGGACTTCAGTAAGGTCTTTGACAAGGTCTCTCATGGCAGATGGTACAAAAGGTGAAGTCACACAGGATCAGGGGTGAGCTGGCAAGTTGGACACAGCACTGGCTCGGTCATAGAAGGTAGAGGGTAGCAGTGGAAGGGTGTTTTTCTGAATGGAGGGCTGTGACTAGTGGTGTTCCGCAGGGATCAGTGCTGGGACCTTTGCTGTTTGTAGTATATATAAATGATTTGGAGAAAAATGTAACTGGTCTGATTAGTAAGTTTGCGGACGACACAAAGGTTAGTGGAATTGCGGATAGCGATGAGGACTGTCAGAGGATACAGCAAGATTTAAATCGGTTGGAGACATGGGCAGAAAGTTGGCAGATGGAGTTTAACCCGGACAAATGTGAGGTAATGCATTTTGGAATGTCTAATACAGGTAGGGAACATACAGTAAATACCCTTAAGAATATTGACAGGCAGAAGGATCTAGGTGTACAGGTCCACAAGTCACTGAAAGTGGCAACGCAGATGGAGAAAGTAGTCAAGAAGGCATATGGCATGCTTGCCTTCATTGGCCGGGGCATTGAGTATAAGAATTGGCAAGTCATGTTGCAGCTGTCTAGAACCTTAGTTAGGCCACACTTGGAGTATAGTGTTCAATTCTGGTAGCCACACTACCAGAAGGATGTGGAGGTTTTGGAGAGGGTCAGAAGAGATTTACCAGGATGTTGCCTGGTATGGAGGGCATTAGCTATGAGGAGCGGTTGGATAAACTGATTTTTTCTGATTGGCAGGCAGTGACTAGTGGGGTACCGCAGGATCTGTGCTAGGACCCCAACTGTTTACATTATATATTCATGAATCGGACGAGGGAACTAAATGTATTATCTTCAAATTTGCAGATTATACAAAGTTGGGTGGGAGGGTTAGCTGTGAGGAGGATGCAGAGATGCTTCAGTGGGATTTGGACAGGCTGAGTGAGGGGGCACATGTATGGCAGATGCAGTATAATGTGGATAAATGTGAGGTTATCTGCCTCAGTAAGCAAAAATAGGAAGGCAGATTATTATTTGAATGGGTGTAAATTGAGAGAGGTGGATACTCAGCGAGGCCTTGGTGTCCTTGTGCATTAGTCGCTGAAAGTAAGCGCGCAGGTATACAGTAGGCAGTAAAGAAGGCAAATGGTATGTTGACTTACATAGCGAGAGGATTTGAGTATAGGAATAGAGATGTTTTACTGCAAAGGTTAGGATATTGGTGAGGCCACACCTGAAATATTGTGTGCAGTTTTGATCTCTTTATTTGAGGAAGGATGTTCTTGCTATGGAGAGAGTGCAGCGAAGGTTTACCAGGCTGATTTATGAGGTGGCAGGACTGTCATATGAGGAGAGACTAAGATGGTTAGGATTATATTCATTGGAGTTTAGAAGAGTGAGGAGGGTTCTCATAGAAACTTATAAAATTCTAACAGGATTAGACAGGGCAGATTCAGAAAGAATGTTCCTGATGGTGGGGGAGTCCAGAACTTTTTAGGACTGAAATAAGGAGAAATTTCTTTACCCAGATGCGGCGATATCATGATTGCATTGTAATACACTGACTGACCACTAGGAGTCTCACCAGTATATAAGTGAATGTTCGAGTCAGGTGACCCCCTTAGACTGCTTGGAGAGCGGGAAAGAGAAAGATTGCTTGTGCGTGTTCATACTGTTATAACCTGTTGTTTTATATATAGTTATATATAGTTAATGTTAATAAATCATTTATAGCTGTAGCTACTAGTGTTCTTGTAATATAAATCAGGCCATCCAATAAGAACATTACACCAGAGAGTGGCGAATCTGTGGAATTCACTACCACAGAAAGTAGTTGAGGCCAAAATGTTGTGCAATTTCAAGGAGGAATTAGATATAGCTCTTGGAGGGACTAAAGGGATCAAGGGATATGGGGGGATGGCAGAATTGGGGTTTTCAACTTGATGATCAGCCATGATCATAATGAATGACAGAGGAGGCTCAAATGGCCGAATGGCCTCCTCCTGCTTCTATTTTCTGTTTTCTGTGTTTCTAAACTCGGTTTGTTTTCACTGGAACGTCAGAGGTTGAGGGGCGACCTGATAGAAGTCTACAAGATTAAGAGGGTCATGAAGAGAGTGGATAGTCTGAAGCATTTCCCAGGATGGAAGAGTCAATTAATAGGGGGCATAGGTTTAAGGTGCGAGGGGCAAAGTTTAGAGGAGATGTACGAGGCAAGATTTTCACACAAAGGGTAGTGGGTGCCTGGAACTCACTGCCAGAGGAGGTGGTGGTAGCAGGTACAATCGTGACGTTTAAAGGGCATTTTGACAAAT
Organism: Scyliorhinus canicula; assembly: GCF_902713615.1. NCBI lineage: Eukaryota > Metazoa > Chordata > Chondrichthyes > Carcharhiniformes > Scyliorhinidae > Scyliorhinus > Scyliorhinus canicula. The sequence continues at coordinate 54,168,036 of NC_052164.1, forward strand.
ACATGAATAGGATGGGAATAGAGGGATATGGATCCCGGAAGTGTAGAAGGTTTCAGGTGAAATGGGTGTGCTTCTGGTAAAAGGTGTTTTAAGTCGTACGGATGTTAAAAGGAAAGCTTAAAGGATTACTTAGTGTTGTATTCTTTGGGGGTTGCATTTGAATTAAGGGTTGCTAATGTATTCACTGTATGTTTTAAAAAGGTTAACTTGAGTTCATAGCATAAACATTGTTTTGCTTTAAAAAATACTTTTCCATTTCTGCTGTACCACACCTTTAGAGTGGGCCGTGTGCCCCCCATACCACAATCTATTCAAAGTTGTGGGTCAGGTGAACTCTATGATACACTTTGGGGTTCTCTAAACCCTGGCCCATAACAACTGTCACTGCCTTCTAGATCATACAAAGTGTAGCCACCGAAGTTGGCCATTTCCCTGAATACAAAATGGAGGAACGCAAAGCATATAGGATAAAATGGACAATGTTTGCAGCGCCAGCAGGCTGCACCTAGCAGGTGTGGATTCTGTCTGCTAAGAAAGCAGACAGCACCGAAACGAACATTCCGCATACTAATGAGGCAATCACCGGGATAATTAGCATGTTAATGGAACGATTCCAGATACAATGCACACAAATGGGGAAGCAACTGCAACATTGTAAAGGATACCAGACACTCAGGCACCAACAGGGTTCGAAAACAAAGAGCCTGAAAGCCAGCCCAGTAGCTAAGGAACAGCCTCAGTATTGGGGGATTCAAACATATCGATTGGGAAGAGACCCAATCGATTCCAAGCAGGTAAGGGAGTCCGCCCAAAGTGGCGCGGATCCCTGGGAACTATAAAAGACAAGTCCAACACATGGTTCAGTCTTCTTGTCCAGCCCTCCTCTCTCTTTGACCAGCACTCCTCCGTGGACCAGCACCTCGACCAGCTTTTGCCAAGAAGACCCTGAAGGAGAGAGAGAGAGGTTCGGACAGCAGCCGCCAGCAAGTAAGTGTCTCACAACGATCGCTACCAGAGATAGACACTCCTGACCCCTTTTAACTTATACCAACCTGAAGTCTGCAGACCAGAGCAGAGCAAGAGGCCTTGTTCCCTGACCCGGCAGTTCCTTCGAGATAAGTATTAGTTTATTTAGCGGTAGGAATAGCTTAATCCTTTTAGCGTGTGCATGGGTAGTTATTATAATTATTATAATAAACTCAGTTGTTTGAACTTACTAATTGGTGTATGGTTTTATTGCTTTGAACTTCACCTTGAACTTGTGGCGGTATCTTAACGATACCTGGCGACTCCAGAGCTAAGTAAAGAAACAGAGCCAAATTGAGTGTTAATCACACTCACCCAGAACGACAAACAAAACATCTTTTTCTTTTTGACGAAGTTCACAATATCCCTCATTATCCAAGGCTTCCCATTCTTATCCTTCGTTCTCTCAGGAATGTAACTGTCCTGAATTCTAATCAACTGTTGCTTGAAAGACTCCCACATGTCCAATGTTGATTTATCCTCCAACAGCCGCCCTCAATCCAAATTCTTCAATTCCTGTCTAATGTTATCATAATTTGCCTTTCCCCAGTTTACCAACGTAACGCGAGGGTTACCCTCATCCCTGTCCAAAAGTACGCTGAAACTTACGGAATTGTGGTCATTACTCCCAAAATGTTCCCCTACTGAAACCTCAACCACCTGTCCAGGCTCATTCCCCAATACCAGGTGCAGTACTGCCCCTTCCTTAGTTGGACTATCTACATATTACATAGAACATAGAACAGTACAGCACAGAACAGGCCCTTCGGCCCTCAATGTTGTGCCGAGCCATGATCACCCTACTCAAACCCACATATCCACCCTATACCCGTAACCCAACAATCCCCCCCTTAACCTTACATTTATTAGGACACTACGGGCAATTTAGCATGGCCAATCCACCTAACCCGCACATCTTTGGACTGTGGGAGGAAACCGGAGCACCCGGAGGAAACCCACGCACACAGTGGGAGGACGTGCAGACTCCACACAGACAGTGACCCAGCCGGGAATCGAACCTGGGACCCTGGAGCTGTGAAGCATTTATGCTAACCACCATGCTACCCTGCTGCCCATACATCAAGAAGCCTTCCTGGATACACCTTACAAACTCTGCCCCATCCAAGCCCCCAGCACGAAGTGGATCCCAGTCAATATAGGGGAAGTTAAATCCCCAAACACAACAACCCTGTTACTTTACAATCTATCAAAAATCACTCTACCCATCTGCTCCTTTATCTCTTGCTGGCAGTTGGGGGGCCTGTAATAAACCCCCAACATTGTCATTGCCCCCTTCCTGTTCCTGAGCTATACTCAGATTGGCTCAAAGTATGAGCCCTCCGAGGTATTCTCCCGCAGTACGGCTATAATGGGCTCCTTAACCAGTAATGCTACTCCCCATCCCTTTTACATTCCTCTCTATCTCTCCTGAAGCATCTATATGCCCCAATGTTCAGCTGCCAATTCTGCCCCACCTTTAATCACATTTCTGTGACAGCCACAATATCATGCTTCCATAAATAGTCAGAGCGGAATACTCCGCGATGGTCATCTCCAACCATGCTCCAGACTACATGGTTGTGAGATTGGAGATGGGCCGTGCCCAATGCCTCATATGGAGGCCAACAAGGACTTCTGCTAGAAAATATCACAGGCTATAGACGAGTACATTCGTAACAACGAGAATGAAGAAGTCTCACCTTACACATCATGGGAGACACTGAAGGCGATGATTAGGGGGGAGATTTTAGCCTACAAGGCTTCTCGAGATTATAGGGTTGAAAGGGCGGCTAGGCAACAACTGATTGAGTCCATCCTGGAGGTCGACAGGAGGCACTCTGAGGCCCCGACCGAAGAGCTTCTGGCGGAGAGGGAAAAGAACTACAAATGAACTTTAACCCGCTATCCACCAGGAAGGCAGTGCACCAACTCCATCAGACACGGGGGACCTTCTACAAGCACAGAGAAAAGGCTAGCCAATTGTTGGATATCCAGCTGAGAAAGCAGGCAGCCACGAGGGAGATAGCCCAGGTAAAGGTTAGCAAGTGCAGACTGGTAGTCGAACCAGAAAAGGTCAACCAAGCATTTGAGGCCTTATATCAGGTACTGTACACCTCTGAGCCCCCCCGACGGAGACTCGGAATGAAATGGTTCCCCAATGGACTGGATATGCCAGTTGTGGGAGACGATAGAAAGAGGGAACTGGAAGCATCAATAGGACTGGGTGAGGATACGGAGAGCATTAATTGCATGCAGGTGGAGAAGGCGCGGGGACCGGGTGGGTTCCCGGCAGATTTCTACAAAATATTAGCACCGGCTCTCGTCCCACACCTGCGGGAGAGGTTCGCAGGCTAACTAGCAAGGGGCACCCTGCATCCTACGCTAACACAGGCCTCCATATCGCTGATACCCAAAAAAGACAAATGCGAAATGCAGATCATACAGACACATTTCACTGCTTAACACAGATGCGAAAATACTTGTGAAAGTCCTGGCAAGGGGCTGGAGAACTGGGAGAGGTCGCAGAGGACCAGACGGGCTGTGTCAAGGATAGACAACTAACTGCAAACATCCAACTGTGACAATATGTGTATTGTAAACATAATGAAGGTTAACAATTTACTGTAACTACATCCAACCACTAGATGTCAATCAAGTGCATGCACATGGATCACGTGATATTCTTGACTCGGGGATTAGTGTGTCAGGCGAGATAGTGAATACTTGTGCTTTCAGGAGCTCTGTAGTTAGAATCATAGTTTTAGTCAATCTGTTATCTTTTATATCTTAACAAGCAAGACAAATCTATTTACTTGTAGTGTAAATACATTGTTCAATACATTGCTTGATGTTCTTTGTGAGACACTACACTTCAAAGTCATCTTTCATAAATCAAAGAACATCACATTACAGGTGTGGACATCATAAGGTACCAGGTGTGCTTGCATAAGTAGGAAGTAGATAAGTAGGAAGGTGCAGAAGGATAAACACGAAGTTTGCAAGAAATTCCTGTGAAAAAAACTTTTAAAACATTTCTAACCAGTGTTTGACTTCAACTATGACGTCAAAGCAAATCCCAGTTGAAACGAGGTGGAAGATCAGCAAACTCCACGGCAATTTCGTACTTCGGGTAAAGTAAACGTTAATTGGTGCAATTTCAAGCACCAGTTAAAATTGTATATCTCTGCCCTCGACCTAGAAGCGGCCAGCGACCAGCGCAAAATAGCACTGTTTTTAACAGCGCTGACTCGCAAGCCATTGAAATCTTTAACTCCTTCCGGTTTGAGGATGAGGCAGATAAAAAAAAGTACGACAAAGTTATCGAGAAGTTTGACAAGCACTGCCAGTTGTAACAAAACAAAACGTTTGAACGGTATGTGTTCAGGCAAAGAGTGCAAAAAGCAGGTGAAACGCTTGACTGCTTCATAACGGATCTGAGTATAAAAGCGCAGACATGTAATTTTTTGATTCTCCCAGACTCACTCTTGCGAGATCAGATAGTCTACAGAGTAAAAAGTGACAAAATGCAAGAAAGGTTTGTGATAGTCACCACTTTTGTATTATATTGTATAAACTGCACTGCATACGAGGGTATTACTTGTGGGCAGCACGGTAGCCTTGTGGATAGCACAACTGCTTCACAGCTCCAGGGTCCCAGGTTCGATTCCCGGCTTGGGTCACTGTCTGTGCGGAGTCTGCACATCCTCCCCCGTGTGTGCGTGGGTTTCCTCCGGGTGCTCCGGTTTCCTCCCACAGTCCAAAGATGTGCAGGTTAGGTGGATTGGCCATGATAAATTGCCCTTAGTGTCCAAAATTGCCCTTAGTGTTGGGTGGGGTTACTGGGTTATGGGGATAGGGTGGAGGTGTTGACCTTGGGTAGGGTGCTCTTTCCAAGAGCTGGTGCAGACTCGATGGGCCGAATGGCCTCCTTCTGCACTGTAAATTCTGCGATAATCTGTCTGTGATTACGGTAAGGCCCCTGTACTACAGGTACGGGGGTAGATCCCTGCCTGCTGGCTCTGCCCAGTAGGCGGAGTATGTGCTCTCCGAACTGCAGCCATTTCGGCAGCAGCTATAGGAGGCCACACATCTCTGTGTAATAAAGCCTCAATTATGCTCTACTCGCGTCTCGTCCTAATTGATAGTGCATCAAGCTTTTTGCAACAGACCAATTTGCCTTTAAAAGGTGCAATCAGTATGTGTAGAGCAAGCGAACTTGCAAGAAATCAATTTTCAGAAATGATTGGCGGAAAAAGTGGCATGAAAACTAACAAACAAAGCCGATGCCATTAGTGTAGTAGCGCACCTAAAGAAGATACGTGCTCTAAATGGCAGCCATTTTAAGAATGACGGTAGCCATTTTACGCATGACGTCGGGAGCATCATTATATGTAAAAGCTGTGGCAACACGCAGCAGATTAAAAAATGCCCTGTATACGGACAAACCAGTGTGTAATGCAGTGGGTACAGTGAAAAGTATTTTTCTGTGAGCAGCTCAACAGATCATTCAGTGCATGAAAAGAAAAGAAAAAGAAAAAATGCATAATAGAGCAACACAAGGTAGACAATGTAAATATATAGCCATCAGCATCGGGTGAAGCATACAGGACTGCAGTATTAATCAGGTCAGTTCATAAGAGGGTCATTTAGGAGTCTGGTAAAGCAGGGAAGAAGCTGTTTTTGAACCAGGTCATGCGTGTTCTCAGATTTTTGTATCTCCTGCACGATGGAAGAAGTTGGAAGAGTGAGTAAGCTGGTTGAGAGGGGTCTTTGATTATCCTGCCTGCTTTCCCCAGGCAGCGGGAGGTGCAGAGGGAGTCAATGGATGAGAGGCAGGTTCATGTGATGAACTGGGCTGTGTTCACGACTCTCTAAAGTTTCTTCAGGTCTTGGGCTGAGCAGTTGCATGTTTAACACACCATACAGGAGGTATTAAATATTCTGCATGTTTAACACACTGTGATGCAGCCAGATAGGATGCATCTGTAAAAGTTGGTAAGAGTTAGTGTGGTCATGCAAAATTTCCTTAGTTTCCTGAGTGGTTTCAGCATTTAAAGCATATTAAAGCATGCCGCTGTTCAGAGAGACTAGTGCTAGTGCATGAGTCACAGAAGGTTGGTTTACAAATGCAACAGGTGATTAAGAAGGCAAATGGAATTTTGTCCTTCATTGCTAGAGGGATGGAGTTTAAGACTAGGGAGGTTATGTTGCAATTGTATAAGGTGTTAGTGCGGCCACACCTGGAGTATTGTGTTCAGTTTTGGTCTCCTTACTTGAGAAAGGACGTACTGGCGCTGGAGGGTGTGCAGAGGAGATTCACTAGGTTAATCCCAGAGCTGAAGGGGTTGGATTATGAGGAGAGGTTGAGTAGACTGGGACTGTACTCGTTGGAATTTAGAAGGATGAGGGGGGATCTTATAGAAACATTTAAAATTATGAAGGGAATAGATAGGATAGATGCGGGCAGGTTGTTTCCACTGGCGGGTGACAGCAGAACTAGGGGACATAGCCTCAAAATAAGGGGAAGTAGATTTAGGACTGAGTTTAGGAGGGACTTCTTCACCCAAAGGGTTGTGAATCTATGGAATTCCTTGCCCAGTGAAGCAGTTGAGGCTCCTTCATTACATGTTTTAAGGTAAAGATAGATAGTTTTTTGAAGAATAAAGGGATTAAGGGTTATGGTGTTTGGGCCGGAAAGTGGAGCTGAGTCCACAAAAGATCAGCCATGATCTAATTGAATGGCGGAGCAGGCTCGAGGGGCCAGATGGCCTACTCCTGCTCCTAGTTCTTATGTTCTTATGTTTCTCACTCTGCAACTGGATCCTTGACGTCCTGATCCATAGACCACAATGAAGATGATGCAAGTAAAATATTCTGCATGTTTAACACACCATACAGGAGATATTAAATATTCTGCATGTTTAACACACCATACAGGAGATATTAAATATTCTGCATTTTTAACACACCATACAGGAGATATTAAATATTCTGCATGTTTAACACACCATACAGGAGATATTAAATATTTTGCATGTTTAACACACCATACAGGAGATATTAACTATTCTGCATGTTTAACACACCATACAGGAGATATTAAATATTCTGCATGTTTAACACACCATACAGGAGATATTAAATATTCTGCATGTTTAACACACCATACAGGAGATACTGACAGAGAAACTGGTGTGAAAGGGCCACATATTCATAGCCCTGCAGGGGGCTAGCAATGAACCATCATAAAACTGGCAGCTTCTGTTGCTGATATGGGCCACCGCACATCCAGGTCAGAGGCCGCGAATACGCACGCCAGCGGCCTCCAGCGGCCTCCAGCGGCCATGCCGTACTCCATGGTGGACTCAGACCGTGAAGGTGGACCTTAAACATAGTGCCCCCGATCGGCCGCGCGTCCGGCTCGGACTGCCGGCCCCAAAATTGCCAGGCCCCCAATAAGGCTCCCCCTGCCCTCCAATGGGCCCGCTTCCGACCAGCAGCCACCACGCTAATATCCCGACCGGCAGGACCATGTTAGATCCATGCCGTCAGGACTTCGGCCGGTCAGGGGGTGGAGAATGACGGGGCGCGACACCAGCAATGACCGCAGGTAGGCGATATGCGGTCCGGCGTTCTCTCCAAGTACGTCGCTTTTCGGGGCCCGGAGAATCGGGGAACCGGTGCCGGTCCCGATTCCATGCGGAAAAATGGATTCTCCGACTGGGCTCCAGCCGCAATTTCAGCGTTGGGGTGCGGAGAATCCAGCCGACTGTTTCAACAGAATGCTTTTCGGGATTATTTCAGGTTCTGAAATTTTTCATTGTGCTATGGAACAGACGGTCAAAGGTATCACAGGCGTACGAGTGTACATGGATGACATCATGATTTGGCCATCAAATGAAGAGGAACTTAATGCACGACTTTTGCAAATTATGAAGCGAATTGAAAAGTTTGGTCTCAAACTGAACAGAGCCAAATGCCAATTTGGCATCGCCAGACTAATTTTCTTGGGTGATCAACTCCAGGAATCCAGCCAAACAGTGACAAGATAGCAGCCATTACCAGAATGTCATGTCCAAAAGAAGGACATCACCTGAAGAAGGAGCCGTGCTCCGAAAGCTCGTGTTTGAAACAAACCTGTTGGACTTTAACCTGGTGTTGTAAGACTTCTTACTGTGCTCACCCCAGTCCAACGCCGGCATCTCCACATCATGTCCAAAAGACAATAAGGCAGTCCTAAGAATGCTAGGTGTTGTAAATATTTGGCAAAATTCATACCAAACTTGGCATCACACACCACAGCATGAAGATACTTATGTGATGTTCAATTGGTCTGATGAATGCAACAGAGTGGTCCAATCTGAAAGGAGCGCTCACCACAGCACCTGTTCTGATGTTCTTCGATTCCAAAAGCAGTAAAAAGATCTCCACAGATGGCAGTAAACTTGACATCGGAGCGAAAAAAAAAAAAAAAAGTTCTGTCCGTTGAATTGCTAAACTAACAAGTTTTTTATTTTTATTTTTCAGTAGTTGGGAAGTTAGTTCAGTGGGAATGGAGGCTAGGGCAGTTGAATGTTCCTCCTGCAGATTGTGGGAGGAAAGGGTCACCTCTAGTGTCCCTTCTGACTACATCTGCGGGAAGTGCACCCAACTCCAGCTCCTCGAGAGCCGCGTTAGGGACCTGGAGCTGGAGCTGGATGAACTTCGGATCATTCGGGAGGCGGAGGAGGTTATTGAGAGGAGTTATAGGGAGGTAGTCACACCTCAGGTAAAAGAAGAAAGTAGATGGGTTACCGTCAGGGGAGGGAGAGGGAACCGGCAGGCAGTGCAGGGATCCCCTGTGGTCGTTCCCCTCTATAACAAGTATGCCGTTTTGGATACTGTTGCGGGGGACGACTTACCAGGGGTAAGCAATAGGGCACAGGTCTCTGGCACAGAGTCTGTCCCTGTTGCTCAGAAGGGAAGGGAGAAGAGGAACAGAGCACTTGTCATTGGGGACTCCATAGTTAGAAGAACAGACAGGAGGTTCTGTGGGAACGAAAGAGACTCACGGTTGGTGTGTTGCCTCCCAGGTGCCAGGGTTCGTGATGTCTCTGATCGTGTTTTTGGGATCCTTAAGGGGGAGGGGGAGCAGCCCCAAGTCGTGGTCCACATAGGTACCAACGACATAGGTAGGAAGAGAGATGGGGATTTGAGACAGAAATTCAGGGAGCTAGGGTGGAAGCTGAGAGCTAGAACAAACAGAGTTGTTATCTCTGGGTTGTGACCCGTGCCACGTGCTAGCGAAGTGAGAAATAAGGAGAGAGAGGAGTTGAACACGTGGCTACAGGGATGGTGCAGGAGGGAGGGTTTTGGTTTCCTGGATAATTGGGGCTCATTCTGGGGTAGGTGGGACCTCTACAAACAGGATGGTCTTCACCTGAACCAGAGGGGTACCAATATCCTGGGGGGGAGATTTGCTAGTGCTCTTCAGGGGGGTTTAAACTAATTCAGCAGGGGGATGGGAACCTAAATTGTAGTCCCAGTGTACAGGATGTTGAGAGTAGTGAGGTCAGGGATAGGGTTAAAAGTTCGAAAGAGGGCACCGGCAAGCAAGACGCTGGTTTGAAGTGTGTCTACTTCAACGCCAGGAGCATCCGGAATAAGGTGGGTGAGCTTGCAGCATGGGTTGGTACCTGGGATCTCAATGTTGTGGCGATTTCGGAGACATGGGTAGAGCAGGGACAGGAATGGTTGTCGCAGGTTCCAGGATTTAGATGTTTCTGTAAGAACAGAGAAGATGGTAAAAGAGGGGGGGGTGTGGCATTGTTAGTCAAGGAAAGTATTACGGCGGTAGAAAGGACGCTTGAGGACTCGTCTACTGAGGCAGTATGGGCCGAGGTTAGGAACAGTAGAGGAGAGGTCACCCTGTTGGGAGTTGTCTATAGACCTCCGAATAGTTCCAGAGATGTAGAGGAAAGGATTGCAAAGATGATTCTTGACAGGAGCGAGAGTAACAGGGTAGTTGTTATGGGGGACTTTAACTTTCCAAATATTGACTGGAAATACTATAGATGGGTCAGTTCGAGTACTATAGATGGGTCAGTTTTTGTGCAGTATGTGCAGGAAGGTTTTCTGACACAGTATGTAGACAGGCCAACAAGGGGCGAGGCCACATTGGATTTGGTACTGGGTAATGAACCCGGCCAGGTGTTAGAATTAGATGGAGGTGAGCACTTTGGTGATAGCACTTTGGTTATGTTTACTTTAGCAATGGGCAGGGATAGGTATATACCGCAAGGCAAGAATTATAGCTGAGGGAAAGGCAATTATGATGCTATTCGGCAAGATTAAGGATGTATAGGATGGGGAAGGAAACTGCAGGGGATGGGTACAATCGAAATGTGGAGCTTTTTCAAGGAACAGCTACTGCGTGTCCTTGATAAGTATGTACCTGTCAGGCAGGGAGGAAGTTGTCGAGCAAGGGAACCATGGTTTACTAAGGAAGTTGAAGTACTTGTCAAGAGGAAGAAGAAGGCTTATGTTAGGATGAGACATGAAGGCTCAGTTAGGGCACTTGAGAGTTACAAGTTAGCCAGGAAGGAACTAAAGGGAGAGATAAGAAGAGCGAGGAGAGGACACGAAAAGTCGTTGGCGGATAGGATCAAGGAAAACCCTAAGGCTTTCTATAGGTATATCAGGAACAAAAGAATGACTAGAGTAAGATTAGGGCCAATCAAGGATAGTAGTGGAAAGTTGTGTGTGGAATCAGAGGAGATAGGGGAAGCATTAAATGGATATTTTTCGTCAGTGTTTACACTGGAGAAAGACAATGTTGTCGAGGAGAACACTCAGGTTCAGTCGACCAGGCTAGATGAAATTGAGGTTCAAAAGGAGGAGGTGTTAGCAATTTTGGAAAATGTCAAAATAGATAAGTCCCCTTGGCCAGATGGGATTTATCCTAGGATTCTCTGGGAAGCCAGGGAGGAGATTGCAGAGCCTTTGTCCTTGATCTTTATGTCGTCTTTGTCGACAGGAATAGTGCCGGAAGACTGGAGGATAGCAAATGTTGTCCCCTTGTTCAAGAAGGGGAGTAGAGACAACCCTGGTAATTATAGACCTGTGAGCCTTACTTCGGTTGTGGGTAAAATGTTGGAAAAGGTTATAAGAGATAGGGTTTATAATCATCTTGAAAAGAACAGGTTGATTAGCGATACTCAACACGGTTCTGTGAAGGGTAGGTCATGCCTCACAAACCTTATTGAGTTTTTTGAGAAGGTGACCAAACAGGTGGATCAGGGTAAAGCTGTTGATGTGGTGTATATGGATTTCAGTAAGGCGTTTGATAAGGTTCCCCACGGTAGGCTATTGCAGAAAATAAGGAAGTATGGGATTGAAGGTGGTTTAGCGGTTTGGATCAGTAATTGGCTAGCTGAAAGAAGACAGAGGGTGGTGGTTGATGGTAAATGTTCATCCTGGAGTTCAGTTCTAGTGGTGTACCGCAAGGATCTGTTTTGGGGCCACTGCTGTTTGTCATTTTTATAAATGACCTGGAAGAGGGTGTAGAAGGATGGTTTAGTAAATTTGCAGATGACACGAAGGTCGGTGGAGTTGTGGATAGTGCTGAAGGATGTTATAGGATACAGAGGGACATAGATAAGCTGCAGAGCTGGGCTGAGAGGTGGCAGATGGAGTTTAATGCGGAAAAGTGTGAGGTGGTTCACTTTGGAAGGAGTAACAGGAATGCAGAGTACTGGGCTAATGGCAAGATTCTTGGTAGTGTAGATGAACAGAGAGATCTCGGCATCCAGGTACATAAATCCCTGAAAATTGTCACCCAGGTTAATAGGGCTGTTAAGAAGGCATATGGTGTACTAGCCTTTATAAGCAGGGGGATTGAGTTTTGGAACCACAAGGTCATGCTGCAGCTGTACATAACTCTGGTGCGGCCGCACCTGGAGTACTGCGTGCAGTTCTGGTCACCACATTATAGGAAGGATGTGGAAGCTTTGGAAAGGGTTCAGAGGAGATTTACTAGGATGTTGCCTGGTATGGAGGGAAGGTCTTACGAGGAAAGGCTCAGGGAATTGAGGTTGTTTTCATTAGAGAGGAGAAGGCTGAGAGGTGACTTAATAGAGACATATAAGATAGCCAGAGGGTTAGATAGGGTGGACAGTGAGAGTCTTTTTCCTCGGATGGTGATGACCAACACGAGGGGACATAGCTTTAAATTGAGGGGTGATAGATATAGGACAGATGTCAGAGGCAGTTTCTTTACTCAGAGAGTAGTAGGGGTGTGGAACGCCCTGCCTGCAACAGTAGTAGACTCGCCAACTTTAAGGGCATTTAAGTGGTCACTGGATAGACATATGGATGAAAATGGAATAGTGTAGGTCAGATAGGCTTCAGATGGTTTCACAGGTCGGCGCAACATCGAGGGCCGAAGGGCCCGTACTGCGCTGTAATGTTCTATGTTCTAACAGACACGTGAAGGGCTATGGCAACCAGTTGCATATGCCTCGAGAACAATGATACCAACCAAGCAGCGCTATGCACAAATTGGAAAGGAGAGTTTGGGTCTATTCACGGGTATGGACAAATTCCATAACTACGTGTATGGCTTACCCACATTCACAGTCAAATTTGATCATTGTCCTCTCGTCTCAATTATATAAATGTATTAAAACGACATGTCTCCACGACTTCAGAGAATGGCCATGAAACTTCAAGGGTACGATTTTGAGTTGGTCTACATGCCAGGAGAGGAGGTAGTTGTAGCTGATGCCCGTGCATCCGATGATCCAGGGATGACAGACGTCGTACAGATCGGAGAAGCTCAAGCAACCCTCATTGAAGAGAACCTACCTGTGTCTGATGCCAAGTTGAAATTATAGCGGAAACAAGTAAGGATGAAACTATCCAACGTACATCTCCCTTAAACTTTCCCCCTCTCACCTTGAACCTGTGCCCCCTTGTAATTGATACTTTCATCCTTGGAAAAAGCCTCTGGCTATCCATCTCATAACCAAAACCCTTGAGACCAGGCAACATCATGGTGAACCTTCGGTGCACTGTCTCCAAAGCTTCCATGCCCTTCTAATAATGTAGTGACCAGAACTGCACGCAATACTCCAAATGCAGCCTAATCAAGGCTGATAAATGCAAGCAGGCCATACAAATCTTCCACTCTAGGCATCGGGTGCCAGTCCAGGCATCAAGCTCTGTACTGTGAGCTTGTAATCCCCACAGAGTTAGACAAATTTGTCGGGCTTCATCACCGGCATGACAGGTGTGGCCCACTCTGCAAATTGTACAGGGTGCATAATCCCCAGATCCTTCATGCGCTGTAGCTCTGTGTCAACCTTGGCAAGCAATGTGTAAGGGACATGCCTCGCTCTAAAGTATTGGGGCTGCGCACCAGGATCCATGTAGATATGGGCCTTGGCCCCTTTTATCATGTCCAGACTGTCCTGGAACACTCTGGGGCATTTGCCCAGTACGTCATACAGATTCCCAGTGCCCATCCAAAAAACCTGTTGCCAATGGAAACGGAGGACTCACAACCAATCACACCCCAGCAAATTGGGCCCGGGTCCCTGTATCTGAACCAAGGGAAGTCAGACCGATTGTTGCCCGGGTGTGACTGGAGCTGAGATGGTCCCCATGATGCTCAATGACTCACCGATATAGGTCGGCATACTTGCCTTTAGGTCGAGCAACATAAGCAGCATGATTCCCTGCGCAAAGTCGTTGAAATGTCTGATGGTCCACGATGGAGTTGGCTGCTCCAGTATCCATTTCCAACACTACAGGGTGACCATTTACTTGTAACGTGATCTGGATCGGCGCTACCTTCAGGACAGTGCCGCAATTCATCTGTATCAGACATCCTCATGTGGGGGGCCACGTGCAAGGCCCTGGCTCACGTGATCTCAGCAGCTGCTGTGGGTGGCATTCTCTATACAGAAATTGGTGGCTCAGGCCATCATGTGTCCTCCAGCCACACATCTGGCAGTGTGGCCGGATCTCTCCTTCATCCTCAGGGGGAGGTATCACGTAGGTCAGGAGTGGCTCCCGAGTGCTTGGCTCGGCTGCGGAATTGCCTCCGGTGTTGCCCTTGGAAGGTATCTGGCTGACCAGCATTTCCGTTGCTGCAGTAGGAGTTTGAAATGGAGGGCGAGTCAAACTATGGGTACCATTGTTCATGGACCCCCTGCAGCTCCTGCAGTCCTTTCTCTGGGTGCTCATGGGACAGTGACTGCTCGATGGCCTGTTTCACATCCAAGGTCGGCTCCACAACTTCCTCTGAGTGGCCATGTTGTTTATGCCACAAACCAGCCTGTCCCTCATCCTCAAGTATATATATAGAATTTACAGTGCAGAAGGAGGCCATTCAGCCCATCGAGTCTGCACTGGCTCTTGGAAAGAGCATCCAACCCAAGGTCAATACCTCCACCCTATCTCCATAACCCAGTAACCCCATCCAACACTAAGGGCAATTTTGGACACTAAGGGCAATTTAGCATGGCCAATCCACCTAACCTGCACATCTTTGGACTGTGGGAGGAAACCGGAGAACCCGGAGGAAACCCACGCACACACTGGGAGGATGTGCAGACTCCGCACAAACAGTGACCCAATCCGGAATCGAACCTGGGACCCTGGAGCTGTGAAGCGATTGTGCTATCCACAATGCTACTGTGCTGCCTGGGAGAACTCTGCCAGTCGCCTAAGGCAGGTCAAGATGTCAGTGATTGATTCACGTGGAGACCGCATCGCCATGTTAAACCCATACTGCTACATGATAGCGGAAGGTTTAGGGTCATAATGTTCAGCTTCCAACGCAACCAGCTCATCAAATGATTTGGAGTCTGGTGCAGACGGCTAAGTTAGACTTTTTATAATTCCAAAATCCGGGTCCCACAGGCAGTCAGGTGGATGACTTTCTGATGGTCTTCCCCTAGAATACCATTAGCCCGGAAGAAGTACCTCATATGTTTAGCGTACTGGCTCCATTCTTACCAGCCTGCATCGGAGGCATCCAACTTACCAAACAACGGTATCTTGAACTTTTACCTCTCTACTTCCGGGATGGTAATGGGACAACTGGACAGTTTCACAGGCAAGTCCAGAGTCTCCTTTGTCTTCATTGCCAGTTTAGTAACCGAGGAAGCTAGCAGTAGTGGAACAAGGATTATTGAACTATGTACAATACTCTGCCCATGACAGTAACTCTCTACCAATCCAGCTCCGGGCCTTATTTGGGCTGGTTTTATATGTAGATCTAGCATGCTCCAGCTGGGTGGCCTCTGTCCCCTACCTGAGAAGCTCGTACTCAATGTGTCCCTCAGCTAGACCAACACGGGTTTCCCCATGTTCCTCGTGGGGATTATGACAGAAACAAAGGAACATAATAGGGTAGATGTTGAGAATTTGTTTCCCTGGTTGGAAATCTAGAATATGAGGTCACATTCTCAGCACAGGTGAAGTGGGCACTCAAAGAGAGCACACAGCTCTATGATGCGCTGTAAATTTATATTCTTCCTTGAGACTTTTCCCTGCCTGGTTGATGCTTTGTATGTGCAAATTTCAGGCCAACCCACATCCAACAACCTGCTCTGTAAACTCTGTACACATTTTGACAGCAATGACAAAGTGCACCACAGGAGCTAAGACAATCTATAACATACTAAAACAATCAACAGCATTCCAAATCAAATAAACCCAACATTCTCCCAAATAAGTCATTTCAACATGTTTCCCAATGATCCTTAAAAAAATTCCAAGGTCAGGATCTGGATCTGGTTCTGCACCTTTGTCAAAAAAAAATCAGTTCCTTCTTGGGCCAATCTCTATCTGTCTACCAAGCTACGTTGAAATCCATTCATTAGTTTTTGAGGTATATTGTTTACAGACAAACAAACGGGTGAAACTATTACCGCTGGCCACATTCCATGACGTAATAAAGGATCAGCCAGTTGGGGCTGAGATGTGAAGAAATTTCCTCAGTCAAAGGATTGTGAATCCTTGGATAACTCCAATGCCAGATGTTGGGTTGACAAATATATTCAAGACTGAGATTGATAAATGTTTGGATACTAATAGAATCAATGGGGCTGGTTAGCTCATTTGCCCAGATGGTTAGTTTGGAGGGCAGAATACCTTAAATAGAGTGGGCTCGATTCCCATTCTGGCTGAAATAGACTTGAGAGCTGCTTTCTCGTCCCTTTGCTGAGAGTGGAAGATGATGGCATACCACCCTGCCATAAACGGTTCAGAAATTGGCTCAGGATGAAGCCAGCAGAGCATGAGGCCAAGGATCTGCCTTTGAGCCAAACACACATGAATGAATGGAATCAGAGCAGCACGGTGGAATAGTGGTTAGCACTGCTGCCTCATGGTGCCGATGTCCCAGGTTCAATCCCGGCTTTGGGTCACTTTCCGTGTGGAATTTGCACATTCTGGGGCAGCAGGGTAGCATGGTGGTTAGCATAAATGCTTCACAGCTCCAGGGTCCCAGGTTCGATTCCCGGCTGGGTCACTGTCTGTGTGGAGTCTGCACGTCCTCCCCCTGTGTGCGTGGGTTTCCTCCGGGTGCTCCGGTTTCCTCCCACAGTCCAAAGATGTGCGGGTTAGGTGGATTGGCCATGCTAAATTGCCCGTAGTCTCCTAATAAAAGTAAGGTTAAGGGGGGGGTTGTTGGGTTACGGGTATAGGGTGGATACGTGGGTTTGAGTAAGGTGATCATGGCTCGGCACAACATTGAGGGCCGAAGGGCCTGTTCTGTGCTGTACTGTTCTATGTTCTATGTTCTATTCTCCCCGTGTTTGCATGGGTTTCGCCCCCACAACGCAAAGATGTGCAGGTTAGGTGGATTGGCCATGCTAAATTGCCCTTAGTGTCCAAAATTGCCCTTAGTGTTGGGTGAGGTTACTGGGTTATGGGGATAGGGTGGAGGTGTTGATTTTGGGTAGGGTGCTCTTTCCAAGAGCCGGTGCAGACTCGATGGGCCGAATGGCCTCCTTCTGGCATGTAAATTCTATGATCTATGTGCAGGCTAGGTGGATTGGCAATGCTACATTGCCCTGTAATTGTAAAAAAATGAATTGGGTACTCTAAATTTATTTAAAAAAATGAATGAATGGAATCAAGGGAAATGGAGATAATACTGGAAGTTGTAGCTGAGGCAGACTATTATTAACCCGGAGGCCAGAAAGAGGCCAAGTTAGGGTAGCGTGGCCGGGATGGGGTGGTGGGGCCTGGTTGGCAAGGTCGTGGTCAGGATGGCAAGGCTGGGGTCAGGATTTCTGGGTCAGTGTGGTGATGCCTGTATTGGGAGGGCAAGTCTGTGGTCAAGGTTTCGGTGTCAAGATGGCAGGGCCAGGGTCGGGGTGTCAGGGTCGGGGTCACAGTGGCGAGGCTGGGGTCAGGGGGTCAGGGTGGCGGGGTCAGGATAGGGATGGTGGGGCCGGGATCGCTGTGGCAAAGCTGAGATTGCAGTTGTGAGGCCAGGGTTGCAGTGGCAAGGTCGGCATCAGGGTGTCAGGGTTGGGGTCATGGTGGTGAGGCCAGGGTCAGTTTGGCGATGTTGGAGTCTGGGTGGCAAGACAGGGGTAGGGGTGGCGAGGACAGGTGGGGTTGGTGAGGCATTGGCCAGGGTGCCAAAGCTGGGATCAGGGTAATGAGGCTGGAGTCTGGGTAATGAGGCTGGGGTCTGGGTAATGAGGCTGGGGTCTGGGTAATGAGGCTGGGGTCAGGGTAATGAGGCTGGGGTCAGGATAATGAGGCTGGGGTCAGGATAATGAGGCTGGGGTCATGGTAATGAGGCTGGGGTCAGGGTAATGAGGCTGGGGTCAGGGTAATGAGGCTGTGGTCAGGGTAATGAGGCTGGGGGTCAGGGTAATGAGGCTGGGGTCAGGGTAATGAGGCTGGGGGTCTGGGTAATGAGGCTGGGGTCTGGGTAATGAGGCTGGGGTCTGGGTAATGAGGCTGGGGTCTGGGTAATGAGGCTGGGGTCAGGGTAATGAGGCTGGGGGTCAGGGTAATGAGGCTGGGGTCTGGGTAATGAGGCTGGGGTCTGGGTAATGAGGCTGGGGTCTGGGTAATGAGGCTGGGATCTGGGTAATGAGGTTGGGGTCAGGGTAATGAAGCTGGGGTCAGGGTAATGAGGTTGGGGTCTGGGTAATGAGGCTGGGGTCAGGGTAATGAGGCTGGGGTCTGGGTAATGAGGCTGGGGTCAGGGTATTGAGGCTGGGGTCAGGGTAATGAGGCTGGGGTCAGGGTAATGAGGCTGGGGTCTGGGTAATGAGGTTGGGGTCCGGGTAATGAGGCTGGGGGTCAGGGTAATGAGGCTGGGGTCAGGGTAATGAGGCTGGGGTCTGGGTAATGAGGCTGGGGTCAGGGTAATGAGCCTGGGGTCTGGGTAATGAGGCTGGGGTCAGGGTAATGAGGCTGGGGTCTGGGTAATGAGGCTGGGGTCTGGGTAATGAGGCTGGGGTCTGGGTAATGAGGCTGGGGTCAGGGTAATGAGGCTGGGGTCAGGGTAATGAGGCTGGGGTCTGGGTAATGAGGCTGGGGGTCAGGGTAATGAGGCTGGGGTCTGGGTAATGAGGCTGGGGGTCAGGGTAATGAGGCTGGGGTCTGGGTAATGAGGCTGGGGTCAGGGTAATGAGGCTGGGGTCAGGGTATTGAGGCTGGGGTCTGGGTAATGAGGCTGGGGTCAGGGTAATGAGGCTGGGGTCAGGGTAATGAGGCTGGGGTCAGGGTAATGAGGCTGGGGTCAGGGTAATGAGGCTGGGGTCTGGGTAATGAGGCTGGGGTCAGGATAATGAGGTTGGGGTCAGGGTAATGAGGCTGGGGTCAGGGTAATGAGGCTGGGGTCAGGGTAATGAGGCTGGGGTCAGGGTAATGAGGCTGGGGTCTGGGTAATGAGGCTGGGGTCTGGGTAATGAGCCTGGGGTCTGGGTAATGAGGCTGGGGTCAGGGTAATGAGGCTGGGGTCAGGGTAATGAGGCTGGGGTCAGGGTAATGAGGCTGGGGTCTGGGTAATGAGGCTGGGGTCTGGGTAATGAGGTTGGGGTCCGGGTAATGAGGCTGGGGTCCGAGTAATGAGGCTGGGGTCAGGGTAATGAGGCTGGGGTCAGGGTAATGAGGCTGGGGTCTGGGTAATGAGGTTGGGGTCAGGGTAATGAGGCTGGGGTCTGGGTAATGAGTCTGGGGTCTGGGTAATGAGGGTGGGGTCTGGGTAATGAGTCTGGGGTCGCGGCAATGAGGTTGGGGTCAGGGTAATGAGGCTGGGGTCTGGGTAATGAGTCTGGGGTCTGGGTAATGAGGGTGGGGTCTGGGTAATGAGGGTGGGGTCTGGGTAATGAGGGTGGGGTCTGGGTAATGAGGCTGGGGTCTGGGCAATGAGGCTGGGGTCTGGGCAATGAGGCTGGGGTCAGGAATGAGGCTGGGGTCAGGGTAATGAGGCTGGTGTCTGGGCAATGAGGCTGGGGTCTGGGCAATGAGGCTGGGGTCTGGGTAATGAGGCTGGGGTCAGGGTAATGAGGCTGGGGTCTGGGTAATGAGGCTGGGGTCTGGGCAATGAGGCTGGGGTCTGGGTAATGAGGCTGGGGGTCAGCATGTGTTGGAAAGACTCTGGATTTAGGCAGGTCGACTACATTTGCTGAATTCTCCAAGGTGCTGGAAATAGCTGTAATTCTGCCTGAGGCTCAGTCTTCAACATGTGTCTCTCGACCGTAAATATAGCCAAGTAAAGCTGCTGAATGAATCAGATACGAATGGTGTTCTGTCCATAGGACGTTTTACTTCTTTTCTCGTATTATGAATTATTACAGACAAACATATTGTTAATCATCGATACAAACCCTGCAGAATTTGCAGCAACTACATAATGTGAGAGTGTGAGGGACACTTCCAGCATTCCGGTCGACTACGTCTGCAGCAAGTGTAACCAATGGCAGCTCTTCACAGACTGCGTGGTTTGGTCGGAGCAGAGTTGGATGCACTTAGGAGCATGCAGGTGGCGGAAAGCGTCATAGATAGGAGTTATAGAGACGTGGTCACAAGGTGACCGTTAGCAAGGGCAGGCAGTCAGTGCAGGAATCCCCTGTGGCTGTCCCCCTCTCTAACAGGTATACCGTTTTAGATACTGATCAGGGGGATAGCCTATCAGGGGAAAACAACAGTAGCCAGAACAGTAGCACCACAACTGGCTCTGTTGCTCAGCAGCGGAGTGGCACTTCTGTGCATGTGAAAGAGCTGCTGAATGAATACCATCCCTGGATGGTATGCTGCCTCCCTGGTGCCAGGGTCAAGACTGTCTCTGAACGAACACAGGGCATCCTGAAGGGGGAGGGTGAACCGTGTTGTAGTCCACATAGGTACTAATGACATCAGCAGGAAGAGTGATGAGGTCCTGCAGAAGGAGTTCAGGGAGTTAGGCAGTAAGCTAAAAAGCAGGACCTCCAGGGTGGTAATCTCATGATTATTCCCTGTGCCACATGCCAGTGAGGCAATAAACAGGAGGATAATGCAGCTATACACATGGCTAAACTGGTGGTGTAGGAGGGAGGGCTTCTGATTTCTGGACCATTGGGATCTCTTCTGGGGCAGGGGGGACCTGTACAAGGACAGGTTGCATCTAAACTGGAGGGGCACTGATATCCTGGCTGGAAGGTTTGCTCGAGTCACTCTGGAGGATTTAAACTAGTATGGCGGGGGGGGGGGGGGGGGGGGTGTTGTGGGCATCACAGAGACGTGGCTGCAAGGGGATCGGGGCTGGGATCTAAATATAAAAGGATATGTGTCCTATCGAAAGGACAGGCAGATGGGCAAAGGGGGCGGGGTTGCATTGTTAGTAAGGAGTGAAGTTAAATCGATAGCAAGGAGTGATATAGAATCAGAAGGCTGTGGGTAGAGTTGAGGAATCGCAAAGATAAAAAGACCCTAATGGGAGTTATGTACAGGCCCCTAAGCAGTAGTCAGGATGTGGGGCAGAAAATACATCAGGAGATAGAAAAGGCATCTAAAAAAGGCAATAATGCAATAATCATGGGGGAACTTCAATATGCAGGTGGACTGGGAAAATCAGGTTGGTAGTGGATCCCAAGAAAAGGAATTTGTGGAATGTCGAAGAGATATTTTTTTGGAGCAGCTTGTGACAGAAATTCTGGATTTGGTGATGTGTCATGAGGCAGACTTGATGAGGTGAAGGAACCCTTAGGGAGCAGTGACATGATAGAATTTACCCTGCAGTTTAAGAGGGAGTAGCTGCAGTCAGATGTAACGGTATTACAATTAAATAAGGGTAACTACAAAGACATGAGGGAGGAGCTGGTCAGAGTTGATTGGAAAAGAAGCCTCGCAGGAAGACAGTAGGACAGCAATGGCTGGATTTTTTTTTTCGGGAGGCACAATAGAAATTCATCCCAAGGAGGCGGAAACATACAAGGCATCCATGGCTGATGAGGGAAGTCAAGGACAGCATAAAAGCTAAAGAAAAAGCATACAAATTGGCAAGGATTCGTTGGAAGCTAGAGGAATGGGAAGCCTTTAAAAGCGAGCAGAGGACAACTAAAAAAATAATAAGGGGGAGAAGATGAAAGCAAGCTAGTAATATAAAGGGAAGCTAGCTAGTAATATAAAGGAATATAGGAAGAGTTTTTTCAATATATAAAAGGTAAGAGAGAGGCAAAAATAGACATTGGACCACAGGAAAATGTGGCTGGAGAAGTAATAATAGGAAACAAAGGCAGAGGAACTGAATAGTTACTTTGCATCAGTCTTCACGGTGGAAGACACCAGTGGGATGCCAGAGCTCCAGGAGAATCAGGGCAGAAGTGAGTGCAGTGGCCATCACTAAGGAGAAGGTTCTGGGAAACTGAAAGGTCTGAAGATGGATAAATAACCTGGACCGGACGGACTACACCCCAAGGTTCTAAAAGAGATTGCTGGAGGCATTGGTGGTGATCTTTCAGGAATCACTGGAGGCAGGAAGGGGCCCAGAGGGCTGGAAAGTGGCTAATGTCACACCACTGATTAAGAAGGGAGGGAGGCAGAAGACGGGAAATTATAGGCCGGTTGGCCTGCCTTTGGTCATTGGTAACATTTTAGAGTCCATTACTAAAGATGAGATCGTGGAGTACTTGGAAGTGCATGATAAAATAGGACTGAGTCAGCACGGAGGTCATGTCTGACAAATCTGTTACAGTTCTTTGAGGAAGTAACAAGGAAGTTAGACAAAAGAGAACCAGTGGATGTGGTTTATTTAGATTTCCAGAAGGCCTTTGACAAGGTGCCTCATAGGAGACTATTAAATAAGTTAAGGGTAAGATCCTGGCATGGATAGAGGATTGCCTGACTGGCAGAAGGCAGAGAGTGGGGATAAAGGGGTCTTTTTCAGGATGGCAGCCGGTGACTAGTGGTGACTAGTGGTGTACCTCAGGGGTCGGTGCTGGGACCACAACTTTTCACAATATACATTAATGATCTGGAAGAAGGAACTGAGGGCACTGTTGCTAAGTTTGCAGATGATACAAAGATCTGTAGAGGGACAAGTAGTATTGGGGAAGCAAGGGGGCTGTAGAAAGACTTGGACAGGCTAGGAGAGTGGGCAAAGAAGTGGCAGAGCCCTGTCTGTGGTAATATGGTAAAAGACGCTTTCACCCTCACTGACTGTGCTGGCCTCGGGCTGCACAGTTGAAGGTTATCGATCATAGGAATTGGCAATGTCAGTTATGTGAGCACTTCCCGGCTGCAGATTTTGTTTACTGCTTGCTGCTGCTGGTGGCTGCCAATACCTGGAGGCTACAGAGGCTGAGAGTTTGTTTGCTGTTTGCTCCTGTTGGTTGTGATGGTATGCTCAAAGCAAGTTTGCAATGTGTAAACCCACCACGTGACCCTGTGGCTGGGGAGTTGGGAGTAGGTAGTGCTGGAGGGTAGTCGTATTTTGCAGTAGTTCCACAATAGTTAATTAGTGTTAGTAGTTTATTACAAATTCTGCTCCATCTACGTCTCCAACACTACATGAGTCCCATTCAATGTTGGGGAAGTTAAAATCTTCCATCACGACCACCCTATTGCTCCTACATTTTCTATAATCTGTCTACATATTTGTACCTCTACTTCACGCTCGCTTTTGGGAGGCCTGTAGTAAAGTCCCAACAATGTTACTGCACCCTTCCTATTTCTTAGCTCTACCCATATTGCCTCAGTGCTCGAATCCTCCATCGTGCCCTCCTTAACCACAGCTGAGATATCATCTCTGACCAGTAATGCAACTCCTCCACCCCTTTTACCTCCCTCTCTATCCCTCCTGAAGCATCTATACTCTGGGATATTTAGTTGCCAGTCTTGCCCTTCCCTCAACCAAGTTCTTCTCCCTCTCCTCCACCATTCTCCATGTTAGGAACAAAGAACAAAGAAAAGTACAGCACAGGAACAGGCCCTTCAGCCCTTCAAGCCTGTACCGATCATGATGCCCAAACTAAAAACAAAACCTTCTGCCCTTACTCGGTCCATGTCCCTCTATTTCTTCCCTATTCATCTATCCATCCAGATGCCTCTTAAATGTTACTAATGTGCCTGCTTCCACCACATCCTCTGGCAGCGCATTCCAGGCACCCACCACTCTCTGCGTGAAATACTTACCCACACAGGTCCTTTAAACTTTCCCCCTCTCACCTTAAACCTGTGCTCCCTTGTAATTGAGACTTCCACCCTTGGAAAAAGCCTCTGACTATCCATCCTGTCTATGCTTCCCATAATTTTGTAGACCTCTACCAGGTCTCCCCTCAGCCCCTGTGTTTCCAGTGAAAACAATCCTAGTTTATTCAACCTCTCTTCATAGACAACACCCTTGAGACCAGGCAACATCCTGGTGAACTTTCTTTGTACTCTTTCCAAAGCTTCCACGTCCTTCTGATAATGTGGTGACCAGAACTGCACTCAATACTCCAAATGCGGCTGAACCAAGGTTTTATACAGCTGAACATGATTTCCCAACTCCTGTACTTAATGTCCCAGCCGATGAAGGAAAGCATGCAATATGCCTTCTTAATCACCTTGGCCAACTGTGTTGCCACTTTGAGGGAACTGTGGACCCGCACGACCAGATCCCTCTGTACGTTAATGTTCCTAAGGGTTCTGCCGTTTACAGTATAATTCATACCTGGATTTGATCCTCCAAAATGTATCACCTCACATTTTTACGGATTAAATTCCATTTAATTCCATCTGCCCAAGTCTCCAATCTATCGATATCCTGTTGTATCCTCTGACAACCCTCGGCACTATTGGCAACTCCGCCAATCTTACTAATCAGACCATTCACATTTTCCTCCAGATCATTTATTTATTTATTTATTTTAAATAAATTTAGAGCACCCAATTAATTTTTTTCAATTAAGGGGCAATTTAGCGTGGCCAATCCACCTAGCCTGGGTTGTGCGGACGAAACCCACGCGAACACAGGGGGAATGAATGGGTACTCTAAATATATATTTTTTTAAACTGTGCAACTTGAAGATTGTGAAGAAATGCCTTTGAAGATTGCAGGTGCCTTTTAGTACTGTTGCTTGTTTATGTTTAATGTTCGGAAGCCGTGTGCTTGTTATTGTACGGTTGTTGTTTGCTGTTTAATGCCTGGACGCTTTGGGCTTGTTTGCTGCAGACCTTTTTGCTTCTGCGGACTGGAGTTCAAAACCACTGCCAATGCTGGAGAGGGGGAGGGGCTGCTGTCTCGCTCTTCCGCCATGCTCTGTGTTGTAACTTTTGCTGTGGAATGTGCAGAATCAGAGAGGGGTGCTCTCTCGCCTTCCGCCATGTTCTGCCTCAGTGTGCCTCTCCAGTGTGTTGTTGCACTATCCCCAGGCGGCTTTCCACTGATGTCAGTCTGCTGGGAGCTACGAGGCACGGGGGGACGGCAGAAGAGAGCAGCGGGTTGAGTTGGATGCTGGTAACTTTCTCTATTGTTGACTGTTTAATGTTTACCATGTTTTAAATCCACAGTTATGGCTTTATGTTCATGTAATGAATAGTGCCCGTGTGTATGGCACAGTGCCTCTTCATAGAGTTTACAGTGCAGAAGAAGTCCATTCCATCGAGTAGGCACCAGCTCTCAGAAAAGAGCATCCTTCTTAAGCCCACGATACCACCCTATCCCAGTAAAGCCAGTAACCTGATTGATGCGACCATCAATTCACTCGAGACATGAGTAGAAGTAAACCGTGGCTTTAATCAACTTAGAACAGTGCCTGCCTGCGACTGATCCAATACTGAGAATCGCCTACTGCTAGGTCGACTACTCCTTATACTTCCCTTCAAGGGGAGGAGCCATGGGCGGAGCCCATACATGCCTCACCATGTTCCCCTATGTATAATGCCATACAATGGCCCATAGGAGAAGCCCACAAGGGCAACAGCATAGCACAGATACAAATACAATGGTGGATTATTGGTATAATACATTCACCACACTGATCTAACCTTTTTTTGACACTAAGGGGCAATTTAGCATGGCCAATCCACCTGACCTGCACATCTTTGGACTGTGGGAGAATATCGGAGCTCCTAGAGGAAACCCACTCAGACACAGGGAGACAGTGCAAACTCGACACAGTCACCCGAGGTCAGGAATGAACGTGGAGCTGTGAGGCAACAATGCTAACCACTATGCCACCGTACAACCCCATAATGTCTCTTAATGGATGTTGTGATATGTGAACTGTTAAGTAGTTTGATATTTTAAATATTTTTTGTGTAAAGAGTTTTTTAAAATTTAGAATATCCAAATAGGTGGCATGGTAGCACAATGGTTATCACTGCTGCCTACGGCAATGAGGACACGGGTTCAATCCTGGCCCCAGGTCACTGTCTGTGTTGCGTTTGCACATTCTCCCCGTGTTTGTGTGTGCTTCACCCCGACAACCCAAAGATGTGCAGGGTAAGTGTATTGGCCACGCTACATTGCCCCATAATTGGAACAAAAATAATTGTATACTCTAAATTTATTTATTTTTTAAAATGGCCAATTTTTTTCCAATTAAGGGGCAATTTGGTGTGGCCAATCCACCTACCCTGCACATGTTTGAGTTGTGGGGGTGAAACGCACGCAAACACAGGGAGAATGTGCAAATTCCACACAGACAGTGACCCGGGGCCAGGATGGAACCCGGGTCCCCAGCACCGTGAGGCAGCAGTGCTAACCACTGCGCCACCGTGCCGACCCATTTTGTATAAAGATACCGTTGACTGTTAATAAACAGGCCAGATAAGACCCAATTTGGGAGGTCTGCAGGAGGCCCCGCCTAAACTAGTGGATGGTGTGGCACCTGTGCCATGTCCTTGCGGACTTGGCACCACGTGGCGTAGGACGATACCCGTCAAGTCCTGAAAATGTATGCCTCAGGATCATTCCAGGGCTCAAGCAGGGACTTGTGTGACAAGTTGTGGATGCCTTGTTTGCCAGGACAGCTGACTATATAAACTTAGACCTGGACCAAGCCCATCAAGATGCCCTCAGCAGGATTCTCCGCCATTGCTGGGATGCTCCAGGTCCACAGTAATAGATGGCACACTAGGCCGTACAGGAGTGACCTTCATTGACAGGAAGGGGTTCCACACCTTGAACGTTCAACTTGTGTACAGCCACCACCTGAAGTTGATGCTTCCCCAGAATGTGTATGACAGCTACAACCTGGGGTAGTCGGATCGGATTGGATTGTGTTTATTGTCACGTGTACCAAGGTACAGTGAAAAGTATTTTTCTACGAGCAGCTCAACAGATCATTAAGTAGATGAAAATAAAAGAAAATAGAAGAAAACACGTAATAGGACAACACAAGGTATACAATGTCACTACATAAACACCGGCATTGGGTGAAGCATACAGGGGTGTAGTGTTAATGAGGTCAGTCCATAAGAGGGTCGTTTAGGAGTCTGGTAACAGCAGGGAAGAAGCTGTTTTTGAATCTGTTCGTGCATGTTCACAGACTTTTGTATCTCCTGCCCGATGGAAGAAGTTGGAAGAGTGAGTAAGCCGGGTGGGAGGGGTCTTTGATTATGCTGCCCACTTTCCCTGTGATGCAGCCAGATAGGATGCTTTCTATGGTGCATCTGTAACAGTTGGTAAGAGTTAATGTGGACTTTCCTTAGTTTCCTGAGGAAGTATAGGCGCTGTTGTGCTTTCTTGGTGGTAGCGTTGATGGGGGTGGATCAGGACAGATTTTTGGAGATGTGTACCCCTAGGAATTTGAAGCTGCTGACTGATGCACTATCAATTACAACGAGATGAGAGTAGAATGTAATCGAGGCTTTATTAAGCAGAGATGTGTAGCCTCCCGCAGCTGCTGCTGAAATGGCTGCAGCTCGGTGAGCACACATATTTATACTCCGCCTACTGGGCGGAGCCAGCAGGCAGGGATCTACCCCGTACCTGTAGTACAGGAGCCTTACCATAATACACCTCGTATGCGATATATATACAACAGTGGTGACTACCGCATTCACCCCCTGTTAAAAAGAGTCCAGCGGAGGTGGTGGAAGTCTATTTACATGCATAGGTTAACATTTTGGGGAAAGTTCACAAATTCACAAATTGATCCTCCGTTGTGAGCGCCGCAGTCCCGGTGGCGATGCAGGCGTCCGTTCGGTCGCCGGTGACTCTGGGAGCGTGTAGACCTCATCTTCATCCCCGGGTGGGGCCAAGGGGAGGACGGATCGTCCTGGAGTGGGGACCATGGTGAGGTGCGCTGGGGGCAGGAAGGCTGGTGCCGGGGCAGAGGGGGGGGGGGGGGGGGGTGGTGACCCAGCTGGTGCCAGGTCCCTGAGGGAGACTATCTTGGTGGCTGTCGGGGTACGATAGGCGTACTGCGGATTTGCATGGAGTAGCTGTACCCTCTCGACCAACGGGTCTGCCTTGTGGAGTCGAACATACTTCGAGGGCAGCAGGGTAGCATGAGGGCAGCAGGGTAGCATGGTGGTTAGCATAAATGCTTCACAGCTCCAGGGTCCCAGGTTCGATTCCCGGCTGGGTCACTGTCTGTGTGGAGTCTGCACGTCCTCCCCCTGTGTGCGTGGGTTTCCTCCGGGTGCTCCGGTTTCCTCCCACAGTCCAAAGTTAGTAATAGATATAGGACAGAGGTCAGAGGTGGGTTTTTTACGCAAAGAGTGGTGAGGCCGTGGAATGCCCTACCTGCAACAGTAGTGAACTCGCCAACATTGAGGGCATTTAAAAGTTTATTGGATAAGCATATGGATGATAAGGGCATAGTGTAGGTTAGATGGCCTTTAGTTTTTTTCCATGTCGGTGCAACATCGAGGGCCAAAGGGCCTGTACTGCGCTGTATCGTTCTATGTTCTATGTTCTATGTGCGGGTTAGGTGGATTGGCCATGCTAAATTGCCCGTAGTGTCCTAATAAAAAAAGTAAGGTTAAGGGGGGGGTTGTTGGGTTACGGGTATAGGGTGGATACGTGGGTTTGAGTAGGGTGATCATGGCTCGGCACAACATTGAGGGCCGAAGGGCCTGTTCTGTGCTGTACTGTTCGATGTTCTATGTTCTATACTTGCGGAGGAGAATGGGTCCTGGAGCTGCCAGCCACGTTGGGAGCGAAACCCCAGAGGTAGACTTCCTGTGGAAGGCAAGGAGACGTTCATGCGAGGTTTCATTAGTCGCAGCGCAAAGCAGCGATCGGATGGAGTGAAGGGCATCGGGGAGGACCTCCTGCCAGCGGGAGGCCGGGAGATTCTTGGACTGTAGGGCCAGCTGGATGGCCTTCCAGACCGTCCCATTCTCCCACTCCACCTGCCCGTTTCCCCGGGGGTTGTAGCTGGTCAACCTGCTCAAGGCGATGCCCTTACTGAGCAGGTACTGGGGCAGCTCATCGCTCATAAATGAGGATCCCCGGTTGTTGTGGATGTAGGCAGGGAAACCGAACAGGGCGAAGATGGTGTTGAGTGCTTTGATAACGGTGGCAGACGTCATATCGGGGCATGGGTCAGCGAAGGGGAATCTGGAGTATTCGTCGACCACTTTAAGGAAGTCCGTGTTTCGGTCGGTGGATGGGAGGGGCCCTTTGAAATCCACACTGAGGCGTTCAAAGGGGCGGGAGGCCTTCACTAGATGCACGCGGTCTGGCCGGTAGAATTGCGGTTTGCACTCCACGCTGACCTGGCAGTCTCTGGTGATAGCCCTGACCTCCTCAATGGAGTAGGGCAGATTGTGGGCCTTTATGAAGTGAAAGAACCGGGTGACCCCTGGGTGACAGAGATCGTCGTGCAAGGTGTGGAGTTGGTCTACTTGTGCGCTGGCACATGTACCTCGGGACAGGGCATCGGGTGGCTCGTTGAGCTTACCGGGGCGATACAAAATCTCGTAATTGTAGGTGGAGAGCTCGATCCTCCACCTCAAGGTTTTATCATTTTTGATCTTTCCCCGCTGTGTGTTATTGAACAAGAAGGTAACCGACCGTTGGTCAGTGAGGATATGAATCGCCTGCCGGCCAGGTAATGCCTCCAATGCCGCACAGCTTCTACGATGGCTTGGGCCTCCTTCTCGACGGAGGAGTGTCGAATTTCGGGGCCATGGAGGGTGCGTGAAAAGAATGCCACGGGCCTACCTGCCTGGTTGAGGGTGGCGGCCAGGGCGACGTCGGATGCATCATTCTCGACTTGGAAGGGGAGAGTCTTGTCGACCGCGTGCATCGCGACCTTGGCGATGTCGGCCTTGATACGGTTGAAGGCCTGGTGAGCCTCGGCCGTCAGGGGGAAAGCGCTGGAGTGAATGAGTGGACGGGCCTTGTCCGCATATTTAGGGACCCACTGGGCGTAGTACGAGAAGAACCCCAGGCATCGTTTCAGGGCCTTGGGGGAGGGGAAGTTCCATGAGGGGGCGCATGTGATCCGGATCGGGCCCTAGAACTCCATTTTGCACCACATAGCCGAGAATGGCTAAGCGGTTGGTGCTGAACACGCACTTCTCCTTGTTGTACGTTAGGTTGAGGAGTTTGGCGATGTGGAGGAATTTGGAAAGGTTAGCGGCGTGGTCCTGCTAGTCGTGGCCGCAGACGGTGATGTTATCCAGGTACGGGAAGGTGGCCCGCAGTCCATACGGTCAACCATTCGGTCCATCTCCCTTTGGAAGACCCAGACCCCATTAGTTACGCCGAAGGGGACCCTAAGTAAGTGGTAAATGCGGTCATCCGCTTCAAACGTGGTGTTTGGGCGGTCCGCATTGCGAATGGGGAGCTGGTGGTAGGCAGATTTGAGGTCCACTGTCGAAAAGACCTGGTACTGTGCAATCTGATTGACCATATCAGATATGCGTGGGAGTGGGTACGCGCCGAGCTGCGTGTACCGATTGATGGTCTGACTGTAGTCAACAACCATCCTGTTTTTTTCCCCAGTTGTCACAACTACCACTTGGGCTCTCCAGGGGCTGTTGCTGGCCTCGATGATGCCTTCCCGCAGCAGCCGCTGGACCTCAGACCTGATGAAGGTCCTGTCCTGGGCACTGTACCGTCTGCTCCTGGTGGCGATGGGTTTGAAATCCTGGGTGAGGTTTGCAAACAGGGAAGGTGGATCGACCTTAAGGATTGTGAGATCGCATACAGTAAGGGGTGGTAGGGGCCCTGCCGAACTTCAGAGTTAAACTTTGGAGGTTGCACTGGAAGTCTAGGCCGAGTAGCAAGGCAGCGCAGAGGTTGGGGAGGATGTAGCGCCGGACGTTGCTGAATTCTACGCCCTGGATGGTGATGGTTGATGGTGCAGTACCCCCGGATCTCCACGGAGTGGGATCTGGAGGCCAGGGAAATTCTCTAGTTAATGGGATGTACCATGAGGGAGCAGCGCCTTACCGTATCGGGGTGGATGAAGCTCTCTGTGCACCCTGGAGTCAAGAAGGCATGATGTCTTATGCTCATCGACTTTACCGTCGTCGACGCGGTTGCAAGGTTGTGCGGCCGGGACTGGTCGATCGTGATGGAGGCGAGCTGTAGCTGGTGTTGGTAGGGCATGACTGGTCGGCGGTGGTTGCGGGCGATGAGCGGCCCGATGAGGTGCCCGGCAAGCAGGTGTCCTGAGGCGGGGAAGATGGCGGTGCCCACGGGCGCACTTGTCCTAAGGCGAGGAAGATGGCGCCGTGTGGGTTGCGGGAGTGAAAATGGCGGCGCCCACGGGTCACAGGTGGGGGTGCAGGGTCAATGGGCCTGGTTACAGCGCCGATCGAGAGGGCCTGGCACACAGCAGCAAAATGTCCTTTCTTCCCGCAGGCCTTGCAGAGCGCGCTCCGCGCCGGGCAGCGCTACCGGGTACTTTGTCTGTCCGCAGAAGTAGCACTTGGGTCCCAAGGGTTGGCTGGCTGCCACACAGTGCAGGCTTGGGGTTGGCTGGGGGCGGTCGCTGGTGGGGTCCATGATGTCCAGGAGGGGTGGACCGTGTGGTCGGGGGCGTACGCTTGTACATTACAGGAGGCGACCGTTAGTGAGATCACGAGTTTCTTGGTCGCCGCGAGGTCGAGGGTAGCCCTGTTCTAAGAGGCGCTGGCAGATTTAGGCCGACCCTATGCCGGAACGAAAGCGTTCCTGATTCGGAGTTCGGAATGTTCAACAGGCGAAACGGTCTGGCAATCGTAGTCCCTTGCCAGGGTGTGCAGGGCACGCCAGAAATCTTCTAATGACTCACCGAGGAGTTGTTGCCGTGTGGACAGGAGGTGCCTGGCGTAGAGCTTGTTGGTCGGCCGGGTGTAGTTCTCTTTCAGCAGCGCCATGGCCTCAGCGTAGGTAGGCGCGTCCCGGATGAGGGGAAAGATATCGGAGATCAGCCGTGTATAGAGGATCTGGAGCTTCTGAGCCTCTGTGGGTGGTTCTGTCGCAGATCCGATGTAGGCTTCAAACCAAGCTAGCCAATATGCGAAGGCCGACTTGGCGTTGTCTGCTTGAGGGTGCAGCTGCAGGCGATCTGGCTTGATGCGGAGGTCCATCGTTGTAAAATTTCTGCGTAATAAATTGATGCACTATCAATTACGATGAGACGGGAGTAGAGTGTAATCAAGGCTTTATTAAGCAGAGATGTGTGGCCTCCTGCAGCTGCTGACGAAATGGCTGCAGCTCGGTGTGCACACACATTTATACTCCGCCTACTGGACGGAGCCAGCAGGCAGGGATCTACCCCCCCACCTGTAGTACAGAAGCCTTACCGTATTACATCTCATTTGTGATATATACAACAATGGTGACTACCACACTAACCATCTCCACCTTGGCCCCGTTGATGCTGACAGCGGTGTGTACAGTACTTTGCTTCCTGAAGTCAATGACCAGCTCTTTAGTTTTGCTGGCATTGAGGGAGAGATTGTTGTCGCTGCACCACTCCACCAGGTTCTCTATCTCCCTCCTGTATTCTGACTTGTCGTTATTCGAGATCCGGCCCACTAAGGTCTGGAGTCTCCTGGCTCCCATTATTCTCCACCTCCTTTCCGACCCCCCCCTACCCCTCCTTCCTCTTCCCCCCATCAGCACATCTGACAGTGGTGGGACTCACTACTGGTCTCTATCACTGGGGACCAGATGTGATGACCACACTGGGAGCTCGGAGGCCAATGGAGCCCTCAGGACCAGGACCTGGCAGGCCAGGACCCTGGCACTGTCCCCTGGCACCTTCCAAGTTGGTAATACCAAGGTGTTAGCGGACACTACCAAGGTGTGGGACCTGAAAAAGGACGTGGCCATGAGGGGGCATGAAGGGGACCGGTGTGAAGAGGGCATGAGGTGGGGGACATTTGGCAACTCTATATTGGGGGGTCGCTTACCTGGGAGCAGGCGGGGTGCTGGTGCCTGAAGGGGGAGGGGCCTGAAGTGAGACCTGATGTGTTGGGTACTCTGGATCCGTGGAGACTGCGTTTACCTCGGCAGTAACACATACAGGCTACCAGCACTTGAAATAATACAACACTATTTTATTAAGCTAGAAACTGTTGAACATACTTTCACTGTGGATCGACACTATGTTAGATTAAACTAAAGACCTATGCCTATCCTAACCAGTCTATGCACTCAGCACATGGTGAAGATCTGTGCTGTAAGCTGAGAGCTCAGTCCTTCTGAGAGGCTGCATCCCGAATGAGCGGGAAAACTGATGCCCTCTGTCTTTATAGTGAGTGTGCTCTAACTGGTGATTGGCTGTGGTGTTGTGTGTGTTGATTGGTCTTTCAGTGTGTCAGTCAGTGTGTGTCTGCACCATGATATACTGGTGTATATTATGACAAGACCCTCTGGGAGGACCGAGCTTGTGGGAAACCCGAGTCTTCAGGCTGCACACATCAGTTTTCCGATGGGTTTTAACCCTGGCTCCAACAAAATGACTGTGTGGGAGAATTGTGATGGAAATTGCGCCTGAACGGCCAATGCAATTTGCACCAGTTTTCCGCTCAAAATCGCTACTGCCATCAGTAGCAAAGTTCCCAATGCGGCAGAGAATCGAGCATTGGGCTAAAAATGGGATAGGCACCCGTTCCGATGCTCAGGTCTCCCGCTGTCAGCAGCAGTCAGCAACGCGCCCCATGCTGTGAGAGGATACAGATGAGTCATCTGAGCCCATGTGCATCCAATTAACTGGAAGCTCGATTCTGCACTTCCCAGTGATGCTCCAACCCGTCTCAGCTGAAGTCCATGTGGGTGTGGATTGGTGCAAGTATTTACCAGAATGACCCTGACGTGGTGGACTCCATAGTGGGCCAAGGGGTAGATATATGCCCTCAAAGTTCATCGGAGGGCCCCCCACAATGCAAATCCTGCCCACATAACCCCAGTCCCCCATCAGACACACCCATCAGAGACCCCCCGTCAGAGAACCCCCCAATATGAGAGAACCCCCATAAGAAAGACTCCACCCCCACCCAATCAAAGACCCACAGCCAACAGTCACCCCTGCCCAGAAGCTAAAGAGCAGTCCAGGCAGAAACAGTGAAAAATCAGTTTTTTCACTTATCTGTCACTTACACCTGCTGCCTCAGACAGAAATGATGAAAGTAGCAGCTGTCACTTCATAGGAAGGCAAAACACATCACAAGACTTTCAATCTTCATGGCTTCTTTTCACTTTCAAAGAGTAATAGCTTTTAGTAGGCTGTAATTGACAGGGTAATTGGTTCCAGGCAGCCACGGCCGGAATTCTCCCCCAACCGGCGGGCGGGCTGTACCGGCCTCAAAAAGTGGCGTGAACCACTCCAGCATCGGGCTGCCCAGAAGTTGCAGAATCCTCCGCACTTCCGGGGGCTAGGCCGGAGCGAGAGTGGTTGGTGCTGCGCCAACTGGCGGCGAAGGGCCTCTGCCGGCCGGCATGAGTTGGCGCATGCGTGGGAGCACCAGCATGTTCTGGCGCATGCACAGAACTGCTGCCGTGATCCCTGCGCTTACGCAGGGGGTTTCTTTTCCGCGCCGGCCATGGTGGAGCTTTACAGAGGCCGGCGCGGAGGGAAAGAGTGCCCCCTTGGCACAGGCCCGCCCGCAGATCGGTGGGTCCTGATCGCGGGCCAGGCAACCGTGGGGGCCACCCCAGGGCTGGATCCTACAGGGCCCCCCTGAGGACCCCTTTAACTGCCCTCAGAGCCAGGTCCCGCCGGTATGGACCTTGTCTATTTCATGCCGGCGTGACCGGCCGAAAATGGGCAGCCACTCGACAATGAATCGCCGTGGGGGGCCAATGCCAACAGCCCCTGACCAGCGCGACGTGATCCCTGCCCCCGCCAAAAAACTGGTGCAGGAGAATTCGGCAGCCGCCGTCCGAGCGGCGGGGCGGGATTCACACCGCCCCCCGGCGATACTCCGACCCGACGGGGGAGCCTGAGAATCCCACCCCACGTGTCTGGATTGTTTGTTGTTATTTTTCTTCATGCTTGAATACATCCCAGGTACCCTGCTTTGAACCTAACCACAATCTTTATAAACATCTAGCTATGATTGACTGGTCCTCGCCATATCAAAAGCAATTAAGTGCTTTCTGCTGAGAAGGAGAGGAAGTGAAAGCACTTGTCTCCAAGTCACTTCTCCTGACCTAGAAATATATTGCATTCCTTCACTGTCGCTGGGTCAAAATCCTGGAATTCCCTCCCTAACAGCACTGTTGGTGCACGTACACCTCAGGTACTGCAATGATTCAGGAATGCAGCTCACCTTCTCAAGGGCAATTAGGGATGGCCAACAAATGCTGACCTAACAGCAATGCCCACGCCTCACGAATGAATAACAACAAACCCTATCCACCCATCCATTTACTCATGCACTCATTCACTCACTAAAAACCTTTGGTGGGTAATGAGGGGGAGCGGCAGTGACTGGTGGGAATGTTCTGTGCTGATTATCTTCACTGTTCTCTCCATAAACTGAACTGTGTGAATTCCCTGTTTTCGTCTCCCTCCTTTCTTAAATAGTGGGGGGATATTTACCACCTTCCAATCTTCAGGAACCAAATCTATAGAATTTTGGAAGATGATTGCCAATACATCCACTATCTCCACAGTCACTGGTTTCAACGCTCTTTGATATAGATCATCAGGTCTAGGGGTTTTATCTACTTTCAGTCCCAGTCATTTCTCGAGTATTACTTTTACACAAATGCAACAAGGTCTCGCCATTTGTGCGAGATACAGTCCTGCAATTTCTTGCAAAGAGCGAAATTACTTTATAATGGGAATGAATTGGACAGCTTCTATCCATTACAAAAACAACTTCCCAACTGTACATCCAAGCTTTGCTGGTCCAGATGTGGAAACCTCTCTAATTCTGCACCTATCGCTCCTGAGCAGTCATGTCTCTCAAACTCTCTAAAATGTTAATAAAAACATGTTCTTGAATGCAATTATCATTAAAAAACACCTCATCACCGCAACGTCCAATTAGAGTCTTCACTTTACCCAGCATATAATTATTCCACAGTACCAGCATGTTATTTAGCAGCTTGGCTTTGTGCTTATTCACACTTCATAAAGAAGCTCGATACACGTTTAACCCTTTCACCCAAACACATCTTATTTTTATTTCAACCACTTAAAACCTACAAAGCATTAATCGATGAAATAGCTCACCAGGTGTCAGCCCCCACCCCTCCCCCACCCTAATCCATATTGTGTTTTCACTTTTAACCACTGACTACAGTATAGAAAGGCAAACCCTTATTTCAGGCTCTTACCCTCATTCACAATATCTTGAAAATGATAAACAAGTATTTTAAAATGAACCCCGAAAGAGATATTTTGGGACCAATACCACAAATGGGCAAAGATCTGGGACTGCGATGGGCAATTGGGTTTACAAACATTTTTGCATGGTTAAGCAAATTCACAAAAGAAGTGGCTGTGAACATTGGCGGTTTACTAATACTAATGCGAGTCGTTTGGTTCTCTAGTGCTTTTGGGAGGTTTTTTCAGACTTTCCTCCATGAAGACAGACACAAGGGGCAGGTTTCTCTGGTTGCCAACGGCAAAATTGCATTCGGCGATTGGCCAGAGAATCTGTTTTTGCGCCGAAATCAGGGGTGCTGTCGTTTTTCAGAGGCTCAGCCCTCTCAAAAATTGCGTACTTGAGGAGTTGGGGTGGCCTCAGGATGTCACCTAAGGCCCTCCCCCATGCTCCGCCCCCGAAGGGCCGACTTCCCAGAGGCTCGGGAGACGTGTCGTCTCAACTTTCATGAACCTGGCGTGGTGGCTGCGGACTGTGTCCAGCGCCCCCACAGTCGGGGGGGGGGGGAGCAGTTCCGTTGGCAGGGAGGGCTTTGGCAGGGGCTGGAGATACTGGTGGGGGGTGTTGCCGGGGGTGGCGAAGGGAGTTACAGGGGTGGCAGTATCTGGCAGGCTGGGTCCGCGCGCAGCCGTCTCCATGTTGTACGGCGCGTCTATTATAGGGGCAGCATGGTAGCATAGTGGTTAGCACAGTTGCTTCACGGCTCCAGGGTCCCAGGTTCGATTCCCGACTTGGGTCACTGTCTTTGCGAGGTCTGCACGTTCTACCCGTGACTGTGTGAGTTTCCTCCGGGTGCTGCAGTTTCCTCCCACAGTCCAAAGATGTGCGGGTTAGGTGGATTGGCCATGCTAAATTGCCCTTACTGTCCAAAAAGGTTAAGTGGGGGGTTACTGGGTGTGGTGAATGTAACATGGTAATTCACACTGTATCTTTGTAAGCGCAGTAGCGTTATCCGGCCACTAGGGGGAGTAGCTCTGGGAATGCTCAGGAGCTTGTACAGGGCTCTACTCGGTCCAGGTGCGGGGCCAGTTTTGCTGCCGTGGAACTCCTGCGCCGGCGTCAACACATAGTGTCAGAAATGGGGAATCCAGTTGACAGACTTTGAAATGGAGGATCCCGGCCGATTGCTCTGAAAAGCGCAGAGTAGATTTACAAGAATATTGCCAGATCGTTTACTCAGACTCCTAAATCGTTTTACTCCTTAGATCCTAGCTTTTCATCATTTACAAAATGTTTTCGAGTTTGTCTTTTTTGGGTCCAAAGTGGATGACTTAATTATAAATAGGGGCTGGATTCTCCGTTTTTAGGTTGTGAAAACTGTGGCCTTTTACGCCAGGAAAACAGGCGTCAAAAGGTAAACACCGTCTTGCAGGGGCTAGCAGGCAGCTGTTGTGGAGCTCACAGCTCTAGCTGCCGATACAGCCCTCCGCACCTACAGGTCAGAGGTCACACATGTGCACGGTGGCGGCCTCCAGCGACCGCGCCATGCTCCATGGCAGCCCGTGGACCTGGACTCAGCCCGCGGACCTGGACCGCCAAAATAGCGCCCCACATTGGCCGCTCACCCGACCGCCCACACATATAACCCCCAATCCCGAATGAGGCCACCCCTGCCATCCACTTGGCCTTCCCCCAACTGCGGCGACCCCGGACAGAGTCCGCTGCCGCTGCGCGAGTTTCCCAAATGGCTGGACCACATTAGAAACACGCCGTCTGGATTTCAGCCATTGGGGACGAAGAATAGTGGGCAGGCCTCAGGCCATGCCCTGAGGCGGTGGATACACGGCGCGGCGTACTCCCTGAGTCCTTTTCGGATTCTCTGCCCCATCGTCAACCGCAATTTTGCCATCGGGATGTAGATAATCCAGTCCACGGTCGGAAAGGAGTCCACACCGAGCCAAACAAGTTGAGTCGAAGAAAAATGGTTTAATGGCACAGAACAAGAGTACAGATCAGTTACTCTACTACCAGGAACCAGCTCACAGTTCTTGGCCCTCCACTTTTATACAGGATGTAGAAGGTGTTTTGTAACCTGTCTGGTAGGTAACATGTGCTACTCAAACCTTGTTTAGTGATGAGGTCTTCTGAATTTCGATGAAGAAAATTTGAACTCTTCCAGTAGTAACAAAATGTTTATTGAGTAACTACAACAATATTTACATGAACTTTAACTTTGATGCCAATGATAAGGTTAACATCTAACTATGGTAACTATACGTAACTCCACTGGCCATCTAAACTAGTCTGCTATTGCCCTGGCCACAATGCACCCAAGAGAGAGCGAGAGAGACAATGTGGCTGCCTTTTATACCCCTGTTGGTGCAGCCCTCTAGTGATCATGTGTTGCTACTGAATACACATTAACCCCTTGTGTACATGCACACATGGATCACCACATCTCCCGTTTTTTCGTGTTACATATTTTCTGTATGATGTAAAGAAAATTGAACAAAACATAATGGATGCAGTTTGCAAATGTTAATACTTTCAGTCTCTTAAGTATTTTTTTGCTTGCATGAAATAGGTAGACAAATGATGTTATGTACAAGTTATGATGATCTTGATGATTATACAAAGCCAATTAATATTTATGAGTCCAATCTTAATAAAAACATTTTTGTAAGTCCATACTTTGAGTTTGTTCCGTCGAGTTGCTTTGTTCTTTTGTTGTTGAAGTGGTGATGTTGATGTTGTTATTTCTTTGTGACTGTCGTCAGTGTTCCTGTGTTTAAGTAGCCAAGAAGTCAGCAATGAGATATTTTCATAGAATTTGCAGTGCAGAAGAGGCCATTCAGCCCATCGAGTCTGCACTGGCTCTTGGAAAGAGCACCCTACCCAAGGTTAACACCTCCAACCTATCCCCATAACCCAGTAACCCCACCCAACACTAAGGGCAATTTTGGACACTAAGGGCAATCTATCATGGCCAATCCACCTAACCTGCACATCTTTGAATGGTTGAATCACTTTGATGTCTGATTTGTGCTTTTTTCTTTCTATGCTGGTGGTATTGATTAGGTGTTACATCTTTGTTGTCTGACCTGGGCTTTTCTTGTGTTTGTGGTATTGATTCTGCATGTAATCTTTCTTGACAGCTGGTTTGCTTGTTTGTTGTGGAGAAAATGTGAATTTGTGAGATTTGTTGCCATGGCATGGCATGTTTGTACTCTTGCCATTGTGTCGCAGTGTGCTGTGGCATTGTCCTTCGTGTGCAGAGTTGTACCATGTTGTACAGGTCGTTGTTTTATTGTTGTCGTTTCTGTTTTGGTCGTTTTCGTTGTCGTTCTTGTTGTCGTTTTCATCATGCTTGTTGTTTCTGTTTTCGTTTTTGCTGTTGTTCTTGTTGTCTTTCTCATCGTGCTCATTGTTTCTGTTTCTGTTGTGCTTCTTGTTGTGTTTGTTGTTCTTGTAATTTTTGTTGTTGTGCTTGTAGTTTTTGATGTTGCTGTCATTGTTCTTGTTTCTGCAACGCTTCGTGTTGCTGTTGCTCTGGTTGCGCTGCTTGTTGTTTTCGTTGTTGCTGTTACTGTTCTTGTTTCTGCTGTGCTTCTTGCGGTTTTTGTTGTTCCTGTTGAGCTCCATGAGTGTTCCGTGTGGATAATGTGAGTCATTGTCACAGTTATTGGTATCAGTGTCCGTTGTGGTATCTGTTACATTGAGCGTTTTTTCTTGAGAATTGCGAGAATGATCTGATGTTGCATTGATGGTGACATCAGTCATTTGTGGTGGATTTGATTCCTCTTCTTTGCTTCCTTGGTACTCCTCTTCTATGTGTGTTAGTGTATGACCGAGTGTGTTAGTGTCTCTGTATGTGTGTGTTAGTGTCTGTGTGTGTGTGTGAGTGTGTATTAGTGTCTGTGAGTGTGTATTAGTACCTGTGTGTATGTGTTAGTGTCTGTGTGTGAGTGTTTCTGGTTCACTTGAATCATCTCTGATCTCTTTGTGCTCCTGTTCTGGAGTTATTTTTGGTTCATTTGTATCACCTTTGGTTTCTTGGTGCTCCTCTTCTGGAGTCAAAATCTTCAAGATTTCTATTGACGTAGTCTCTCTGGACTCTTGGTGCTCCTCTTCTGGAGTCAAAATCTTCAGGATTTCTATTGACGTGGTCTCTCTAGACTCTTGGCGCTCCTCTTTTGGAGTCAAAATCTTCATGATTTCATTTGATGTGGTCGCACTGGACTCATGAGTAGCCCTCCTCTGATTGTTGAGTGCTTCTGTGCAGACAAGCTGAGATCTGTCACTCTCACTGTGATCCTGCACATCCTGTATGGGAATTGTGATTTCTTCATCACTTGTCTCACATACAGTGGGTAGACATTCAGTGTCTTCTTCTGGTGGCTCAAATAAGCTTGATAGATCTTCATGGTCTTGTTCATACATGGCGTTCGCTATGGAGTGTTTGCTTGCTTCCATTTTTGAGTCTGTTACCAAGCTGTCTGTGGAGTCCTTCGTCGCTCTCTCTGTGGAGTCTGTCATCGCTCTCTTTGTGGAGTCGTACAGTGTTCTCGCTGTAGAGTCGATCTGTGCTCTCTGTTTGGCGTTGTCTTCATCTTGTGTATTGCTGTCATCCAATGTATCGACGATCTGCCATGGAACCATTGGATTCATCTACCATGGGAAGAGTCGTGTTGAGCTTTTCAACCATGTTTCTGATGATGTGATCAGGATCTCCGAATAACTCAGCCATGTCTGAGTAGTATTGTGTGTGTTGTTCGATAGACAAATCATCCCTTTTTGTTTCGGAGTTGTTATCGTTCTCTTCATGTTCAATGAACAAGTCATCTTCTTTGGTTTCGGATTTTTTTATTGTGCTCTTCACTTTGGGTGGTGCAGACTGCTTGTTCCAGGGTGTTGTGAAAGTTATTTTCAACTGCTGGTGTAAGTTTGGGCATTGTTCTGTCTTTTGAGGTAAGAAAATTGGGTTTTGCTACTTTAAATTTCTTTTTGTTCATTTTTGTGCATTTCCCTTTTAAGTGGGCGTGGTCCTGGATCTCTGACATCATGGCGCTTGTGATGTCATGCATAGGGCCCGATCGCGCATGCGCAATTCGAGTTTCATTTACTGTGCACTCATGGCACAACTGCGCATGTGCGACTCCTTTCTCAAGATGTCTGCCGCTCAGAATCTCCGTCTTCTTCTGTTTCAATCCTGTCTCTGCCTCGTGGTAAGTTTTGGCGCCGTTTTTCCCGATTTTCTTTTCTAGACATTGATTCTGTGTTTGTAAAGACAGACAGTATGATTTTGTTTTTGTTCATAAGCAAGACATTTTTGTATCGCAGTTTCTAGAGTTAGATGCTTATTTTGTGAATGTTCTTCTTCAAATTTTTGTCAGATAGTCCAGAAATTAATTGATTCATTATCTTAGTGTCTCTGAAATCAGCATAATCACAGCCTTGTGGTATTAACATGAGCGTGACCCACAGCAAGCTGTGTGCGTTGTTACAGAAGTTCAATAAATCGTATTGAACCAATGTTTAAGTTTGGTGTCTGCTTTCCAGTCTAACTGCATCCAGTTGCAGTCTGTGTTACCCCAGGGTCAATAACACGACATCGTCCACATTGATTCTATCTGCAATAGTTTTGCCCACTCAATTCCTTTGCAGCTTCCTGTCCCGATCTCCCCTGCCTAATTTAGTTTCACAAACTTTTCATTTACAACCGACTATTTCTTTTTCCAAATCATGAATCTGGTAACAGATCTTGGGGATTCCCACCTGTTACACCCAGTCACAATGCTGCCCCTCTCTGACTCCTAGCTCCCAATCAATTTCCCACCCAGGTCACAAGACTATCATCAATTCTCTGCGTTCTCCTTTTTGCTAATCTTCCCTTATTTATCTGAACTACGCAGAAGGCAGGACGGCGAAGGGGGAGAGCTCCCTCCCTCCCCACAAACCCTTCTGTCTATCATTGTTTTAAGTTGGCAGGCATGTGCAGCCTTTCACGATGTCAGATAGCATTCTGGCAATATCGCTGGTATCCTGAGGGCGGGATGTGCTGGTGGTCAGTGATAAGCTGGCCATGTGACAGAATGGCAGTGGGTGATAAGTGCCTTAATTTCCTGTTTGTTTGGATCCAAGTAAGTGAGGCAACTCCCCGCCTCTTTATAAGTCTTTATCTGTCACACATTGAGTCTGCGATTGCAGAATCAGCTTCTGAATGTTCAACAGTAAAAATATTAATATTTGGCGTCACGAGTTTTTAAAAATTCATTTATGGGATGTGGGCATTGTGGCTCACCCAGCATTTATTGCCCATCCCTAATTGGCCTTGAGAAGGTGATGGATGGTGAGCTACCCTCTTCAACTGCTGCAGTGCATGTGGTGTCGGTACATCCACAGTGCTGTTAGGGAAGTAGTTCCAGCATATTCCGAACATGTGAACAAGGAGCAGGAGGAGGCCATTCAGCCCCTTGAACCTGCTTCACCATTTACTTGATCATGGTTGATATGATTGTAAACTCCACTCCAAATTCCTACCTACCCCAATAATCTTTCACTCCCCTTTGTTTATCAAGAATCTATCCACCTCTGCCTTAAAAAAATTCAAAGAGCAGGGACGGGATTCTCCGCCGCTGGGATTCTCCGTTTTGCCGGCGCCCGGGGTTTTCCCGACGGTGTGGGGCTGCCCCACAATGGGAAACCCCATTGACCGGCCAGTGTAATGGAGAATCCCGCCGGCGGGTCGGGGCAGAAATGTGTCATGGCTGGGCAGCACGGTGGCGCAGTGGATAGCACTGCTGCCTCAAGGTGCCGAGATCCCAGGTTCAATCCCGGCTCTGGGTCACTGTCCGTGTGGAGTTTGCATATTCTCTCTGTGTTTGCGTGGGTTTCACCCCCACAACCCAAAAGATGTGCATGGTGGGTGGATTGGCCATGCCAAATTACCCCTTAATTGGAAAAAATTAAGTGGGTACTCTAAATTTAAAAAAAATGTGGCGTGGTGGGGCAGAGAATACAGTCTTCTGTTTCCACTGAGATTAATTAATTAATTAAGATTAATTTTTATTATTGTCACAAGTAGGCTTACATTGTAGACTCGATGGGCCGAATGGTCTCCTTCTGCACTGTAAATTCTATTAACACTGCAATGAAGTTACTGTGCAAAGCTCCGAGTCGCCACATTCCGGTGCCTGTTCAGGTACACAGAGGGAGAATTCAGAATGTCCAAATTACATAACAGCAAGTCTTTCGGGACTTGTGGGAGGAAACCGGAGCACCTGGAGGAAACCCACACAGACACAGGGAGAACGTGCAGACTCGGCACAGACAGTAACACAAGTGGGAATCGGACCTGGGACCCTGGCACTGTGAAGCAATAGTGCTAACTATGTGCTACCATGCCACCCATTTTCAGGAAGAGAGTTCCAAAGAGTCACGACCCTTTGAGTGAAATAAATTTCACCTTATCTCCGCCTTAAATGGGCGACCCCTTATTTTTAAACAGTGACCCCTAGTTCTAGATTCTCCCACAAGAGTAACTATCTTCCTCGCATCCACCCTATCGATCCCCCTCAGGATCTTAAATGTTTCAATCAAGTCGCCTCTTAATCTTCGAAACTCCGGTGGATACAAGCCCTAACCTTTCCTCATCAGACAACCCGCCCATTCCAGGTATTAGCCTAGTAAACCTTCTCTGAATTGCTTCCAGCACATTTGCATCCTTCTTTAAATAAGGTGACCAATACGGTACACAATACTCCAGATGTGGTCGCACTAGTCCCCTGTATTATTGAAGAAAAACCTGGATCCTTTTGTACTCAATTCCCCTCACAATAAATGATATTCTATTAGCTTTCTAATTACTTGTTCTACCTGCGTTTTCAAAGAACAAAGAACAGGAACAGGCCCTTTGGCCCTCCAAGCCTGTACCGGTCATGATACCATCCTTGGCCAAAACCCTCAGCACTTCCTCGTGCCATATCCCTCGACACCCATCCTATCCATGTATTTGCCAAGATGCCTTCTGAATACCATTAATGTGGGCACTCACCAAACTGTCGTCTATTTTCTAAGGATCTGTATCCCTCTATTCCCTGCCCATTCACGTATCTGTCTAGATACATCTTAAATGACGCTATTGTGCCCGCCTCTACCACCTCTGCCGGCAATGCGTTCCAGGCACCCACCACCATCTGCGTAACGAACTTTCCACGCATATCTCCCTTAAACTTTTCCCCTCTCACCTTGAACTCGTGACCCCTAGTAATTGGGTCCCCCACGCTGGGAAAAAGCTTCTTGCTATCCACCCTGTCTATACTTCTCATGATTTTGTAGACTTCAATGAGGTCCCCCCTCAACCTCCGTCTTTCGAATGAAAATAATCCTAACCTACTCAACCTCTCTTCATAGCTAGCACCCTCCATACCAGGCAACATCCTGGCGAACCTCCTCTGCACCTTCTCCAAAGCATCCACACCCTTTCGGTAATGTGACGACCAGAACTGCACGCAGTATTCCATATGTGGCCGAACCAAAGTCCTATACAACTGTAACATGACCTGCCAACTCTTGTACTCAATATCCCTTCCGATGAAGGAAAGCATGCCGTATGCCTTCTTGACCACTCTATCGACCTGCGCAGCCACCGTCAGGGTACAATGGACCTGAACGCCCAGATCTCTCTGAACATCAATTTTCCCCAGGGCTTTTTCATTTACCATATACTTCGCTCTTGAATTGGATCTTCCAAAATGCATCACCTCGCATTTGCCCGGATTGAACTCCATCTGCCAT
Source organism: Scyliorhinus canicula (assembly GCF_902713615.1). Classification (NCBI taxonomy): domain Eukaryota; kingdom Metazoa; phylum Chordata; class Chondrichthyes; order Carcharhiniformes; family Scyliorhinidae; genus Scyliorhinus; species Scyliorhinus canicula. The sequence goes on from NC_052164.1 coordinate 54,213,012, forward strand.
TTTTCCGCCCAACTCTCCAATCTATCTATATTTTGCTGTATTCTCTGACAGTCCCCTTCGCTATCTGCTACTCCACCAATCTTAGGGTCATCTGCAAACTTGCTAATCAGACCACCTATACCGTCCTCCAGATCATTTTTGTATATCACAAACAACAGTGGTCCCAGCACGGATCCCTGTGGAACGCCACTAGTCACCTTTCTCCATTTTGAGAAACTCCCTTCCACTACTACTCTCTGTCTCCTGTTTCCCAGCCAGTTCTTTATCCATCTAGCTAGTACACCCTGAACCCCATGAGACTTCACTTTCTCCATCAGCCTACCATGGGGAACCTTATCAAATGCCTTACTGAAATCCATGTATATGACATCGACAGCCCATCCCTCATCAATCAACTTTGTCACTTCCTCAAAGAATTCTATTAAGTTGGTAAGACATGACCTTCCCTGCACAAAACCATGTTGCCCACCACTGATAAGCCCATTTTCTTCCAAATGGGAATAGATCCTATCCCTCAGTATCTTCTCCAGCAGCTTCCCTACAATTGACGTCAAACTCACCGGTCTATAATTATCTGAATTATCAAGGATACTGCAAAGATATCTGTTAAGGCCCCAGCTTTTTCCTCTCTCACTTCCCTCAGTAACCTGGGATAGATCCCATCCGGACCTGGGGACGTCCACCTTAATGCCTTTTAGAATACCCAACACATCCTCCCTCCTTATGCTGACTTGACTAGAGTAATCAAACATCTATCCCGAACCTCAACACCCGTCATGTCCCTCTCCTCGGTGAATACCGATGCAAAGTACTCGTTAAGAATCTCACCCATTTTCTCTGACTCCACGCATAACTTTCCTCCTTTGTCCTTGAGTGGGCCAACCCTTTCTCTAGTTACCCTCTTGCTCTTTCTATATGAATAAAAGGCTTTGGGATTTTCCTTAACCCTGTTTGCTAAAGATATTTCATGACCCCTTTTAGCCCTCTTGATTCCTTGTTTCAGATTGGTCCTACATTCCCGATATTCTTCCAAAGCTTCGTCTGTCTTTAGTCGCCTAAACCTTATGTATGCTTCCTTGTTCCTCTTAGCTAGTCTCACACTTTGACCTGTCATCCATGGTTCCCTAATCTTGCCATTTCTATCCCTCATTTTCACAGGGACATGTCTGTCCTGCATTCTAATCAACCTCTCATTAAAAGCCTCCCACATATCAAATGGCTGCTCCCAATCCACATTCCCCAGTTCCGGACGAATTTTGGTATAGTTGGCCTTCCCTCAATTTAGCACTCTTCCTTTAGGACCATTCTCGTCTTTGTCCATGAGTATTCTAAAACTTACGGAATTGTGATCACTATACCCAAAGTAATCCCCGACTGAAACTTCAACCAACTGGCCGGGCTCATTCCCCAACACCAGGTCCAGTATGGCCCCTTCCCAAGTTGGACTATTTACATAATGCTCTGGAAAACCTTCCTGGATGCTCCTTACAGATTCTGCTCCATCTAGACCTCTGGCACTAAGTGTATCCCAGTCAATGTTGGGAAAATTAAAATCTCTTATTATCACCACCCTGTTGCTCCTACATATTTCCATAATCTGTTTCATATTTGTACCTCTATCTCACGCTCGCTGTTGGGAGGTCTGTAGTACAGCCCCAACATTGTTACCGCACCTTTCCTATTTCTGAGCACTGCCCATATCGCCTCACTTCTCAAGTCCTCCATAGTGCCATCTTCAGCACAGCTGTGATATCCTCTCTGACCAGTAATGCAATTAATCTACCCCTTTTACCTCACTCTCTATCCCGCCTGAAGCATCGATATCCTGGGATATTTAGTTGCCAATCATGCCCAACCAAGTCTCAGTAATAGCAATAACATCATAATCCCAGGTACTAATCCAAGCCCTAAGTCCATCTGCCTTACCTACTACACTTGAAATGAAATGAAATGAAAATCGCTTATTGTCACAAGTCGGCTTCAAATGAAGTTACTGTGAAAAGCCCCTAGTCGCCACATTCCGGCGCCTGTTCGGGGAGGCTGATACGGGAATTGAACTGTGCTGCTGGCCTGCCTTGGTCTACTTTCAAAGCCAGCAATTTAGCCCTGTGCTAAACAGCCCCAGTTCTCGCATTAAAACAAATGCACCTCAGACCACCAGTCCCTTTGCGTTCATCATCTGCTCCCTGTCTATTCTTCCCCTTAGTCACGCTGACTTCATGATCTAGTTCCTTGCAGGCTTTAGTTACTACTTCCTTACTGTCCACTAACCTCCTCATTTGGTTCCCATCCCCCTGCCACATTAGTTTAAACCCTCCCCAACAGCGTTAGCAAATGCACCCCCAAGGATATTGGTTCCAGTCCAGCCCAGGTGTAGACCGTCCTATTTGTAGTAGTCCCACCTCCCCCAGAACCAGTCCCAATGTCCCAAAAATCTGCACCCCTCCCTCCCGCACCATCTCTCAAGCCACGCATTCATCCTGCCTATTCTTTCATTTCTACTCTGACTACCACGTGGCACTGGTAGCAATCCTGAGATTACTACCTCTGAGGTCTGACTTTTTAACTTGGCTCCTAACTCCCTAAATTCTGCTTGTCGGACCTCATCCCGTTTTTTTACCTATATCATTCGTGCCTATATGCACCATGACAACTGGCTGTTCACCCTCCCCTTCAGAATGTTCTGCAGCCAATCGGAGACATCCCTGGCCCGTGCACCTGGGAGGCAACATACCATTCGGGAGTCTCGTTTTCGACCACAGAAACGCCTGTGTACTCCCCTTACAATTGAATTCCCTATGACTACAGCCCTTCCACTCTTTTTCCCGCCCTTCTGTACAGCAGAACCAGCCACGGTGTCATGAAGCTGGCTACTGCTGCCTTCCCCTGGTGTGCCATCTCCCCCAACAGTATCCAAAATGGTATACCTGTTTTAGAGGGAGATTACCGCAGGGGACACCTGCACTACATTCCTGTTTTTTCTCTGCCTTTTGGTCACCCATTCCCTTTCTCCCTCAGCAATCCTAATCTGTGGTGTGACCAATTTGCTAAACGAATTCAAGGGTAATTAGGAATGGGCAACAAATGCTGGCCTTGTTAGTCAAGCCCACACTTCCTAAATGAGACACAGCCAGAGTTAGTGTGGGTATCAGGAATTTGAATCAGAGTGGGAATTCAGTACAGAGTGGGAAGGGGGGATTTTTTATTTTTCTCCTTGCTTCGTAACTTGTTAAATTTTCGGTGAGTGGTCTTGGCCTGCTGCAGCAGTTGAGGCTGCATGTGAGAGAGCTGATTGGTGAGTAGTGGATCCTTATCGACCTTTGTTTAAGTCTTTACAACTTTTCTCACTTACACTTTGAAAATACATTTTGTGGTTTATAATCTGTAAGGGCTGTAAGTGGTTGTAACAAGGACTAGGAAAGAATTGGATATAATCTGATATCAAGCATCTGCCAAAGGTTTAGTTTAAAGGGGTAAGTCATGGAAGGAGAGTTCAAAGATGTGGTTTGCTCCTCTTGCTCTATGTGGGAAGCCAGGAACATTTCCAGCACCTGGGGCCAGCATGCATCTCCAGCCACAGCTTGTGGAAGCCCGGGTTTTGGAGAGGTGGCAGGGCACAACGTGGATCATCCTTGAGGCGGAGAGTGCCATGGATAGCATATATAGAGATGTGGTCACATTGCAGGCTCAGACTCCAAAGACAGGCAGAGCAAGAGACCTGGGCAGGCAGTGCAGGAATCCCCTGTGGCCGTTCCCCTGCAAAACAGATATACTACTTTGGATACTGTTGAGGGGAATTACTTCTCAGTGGAAAGCAGAAATAGCCAAATTGTTGCACAATGGTTGGTTCTGCTGCAGAGGGGAGGAGTAAAAAATGTGGGAATGCAATAGTTATAGGGGAGTCAATTGTGAGGGGAACAGATAGACTTTTCTGTGGCCACAAACAAGTTTCAGGATAGTCTGTTGCCTGCCTGGCCCTCGGGTCAAGGATGCCACAGAGCCATTACAGGATGTTCTGGACGGGGAGGTGAGCAGGCCATGGTGACGCCACACGTCAGTACCAATGACATAGGTACTAAATAGGGATGAGGTCCGAAAAGCAGTATGTAGGAGTTAGATAGATAGATAGATAGAGAAATACAGCACAGAACAGGCCCTTCGGCCCACGATGTTGCGCCGAACTTTTGTCCTAGGTTAATCATAGAATTTTGGACAATTTTTCATGGCCAATCCACCCAACCTGCACATCTTTGGACTGTGGGAGGAAACCGGAGCACCCGGAGGAAACCCACGCAGTCACGGGGAGGATGTACAGACTCCACACAGACAGTGACCCAAGTCAAAATCGAACTTGGGACCCTGGAGCTGTGAAGCAATTGTGCTATCCACAATGCTACCGTGCTGCCCTTAAGAAGTTAACCTACACTCCATTATTCTACCCTAATCCAAGTACCTATCCAATAGCCGCTTGAAGGTCCCTAACTTTTCCGACTTAACTACTTCCACAGGCAGTGCATTCCATGCCCCCACTACTCTCTGGGTAAAGAACCTACCTCTGACATCCCCTCTATATCTTCCACCATTTATCTTAAATTTATGTCCCCTTGTAATGGTGTGTTCCACCCGGGGAAAAAGTCTCTGACTGTCTACTCTATCTATTCCCCTGATCATCTTATAAACCTCTATCAAGTCGCCCCTCATCCTTCTCCGTTCTAATGAGAAAAGGCCTAGCACCCTCAACCTTTCCTCGTAAGACCTACTCTCCATTCCAGGCAACATCCTGGTAAATCTCCTTTGCACCTTTTCCAAAGCTTCCACATCCTTCCTAAAATGAGGTGACCAGAACTGCACACAGTACTCCAAATGTGGCCTGACCAAGGTTTTGTACAGCTGCATCATCACCTCACGGCTCTTAAATTCAATCCCTCTGCTAATGAATGCTAGCACACCATAGGCCTTCTTCACAGCTCTATCCACTTGAGTGGCAACTTTCAAAGAACTATGAACATAGACCCCAAGATCTCTCTGCTCCTCCACATTGCCAAGAACCCTACCCTGTATTCCGCATTCATATTTGTCCTATAGAAGGAAGAAAGTTGAGATGTCAGACCTCAAAGGTAGTAATCGCAAGATTACTATCAGTGCCACGTGCTGGTCAGAGTAGCAATAGCAGGATATATTGGATGAACACATGACGAAAGAGATATTGTGAGGGGGAGGGTTTTAAATTCCTGCAGCATTGGGACCCGTTCTGGAAGGTGTGCGACCTGCACAAATTGGATGAGTTGCACCTCGGTAGGACCGGAACTGATGTCTAGGGGGGCATCCTGGAGTGGCTGGGGAGGGTTTAAAATAAAATGGGAACCTATGCAAGGAGTCAGAGGAGGGGGAATCAAGGACAAAAACAAAAGACAAGAGAGGGGAATAAAGGGAAGCGATAGGCAGTGAAACCAAGGGCCAGATTTAAACAGGGCCACAGTGAAAAATATTGGGGGCGCGATTCTCCGCAAATGCGGAGAGTCGTAAAGGCTACCGTGAAACACGGCCAGTTTCACGGCAGCCTCCGCGCCCCCTCCCGGAACCCGATTCTCCCCCCTGGTCGGGGCTAGCAGTGCGGCTGACGCGCACGATGACGTCATCACGCATATGCGTCAAACCCGCGCATGCGCGGGCCGTCATGCCCCTCAGCCGCCTCCACGGACTGATCCTGCGGGGCGGCGGAAGAGGAGCAAAGAGTGCGCGGGTATCGGACCCGCTGCCCGCGATCGGTGCCCACCGATCGCAGGCCCATGCCACCCTTGGCACGGCCTCGGTGCCATGGTTGTCCGGGACGGCACTTGGCGGCCGTTTTCACGAACGGTGAGAGCAGGTGTGTTTGCGTTCGTGAAAACGGACGTAAAGGCCTGGGAACTCGGCCCATCGGCCTGGGGAGAATCGCTGTTCGCCGTAAAAAACGGCGAGCAGTGATTCGGGGGGGGGGGGGGGGGGGGGGGGGGAGAATAGCGGGAGGTCGGGAAAAATGTCGGGAAGGCCCTTCCGCTATTCTCCGACCCGTTGTGGGCAGCGGAGAATCGCGCCCTGGGAGTGGGACAAGAAATGATAAAAAGACAAGCTTAATGGCTTTGTGCCTTAATGCGCGGAGCATTAGCAATAAAGTGGATGAGCTAATATCACCAATAGATATTGAATTGGTTGTCATCTTTCAAGATTTTATAGACTCTAGAACAGTTCCTGCAGATTGGAGGGTAGCTAATGTAACTCCACTATTTAAAAAGGAAGGTAGGGAGAAAACAGGGAATTATAAAAGAGTAAGCCTGGTAGTAAGGTAGTGCAGAATATGTTGGAATCCATTGTCAAAGATTTTATAGCAGAGCACTGAGAAAGCAGTGGCAGGATCGGACAGAGTCAGCATGGATTTATGAAGGGGGAAATCATGCTTGACAAATCTGAATTCTTCATGGATGTAAATAGTAGATGAGGTGAGGGGTAGCCAGTCGATGTGATTTATTTGGACTTTCAGAAGGCTTTTGACAAAGTCCCACATAAGAGATTAGCTTGTAAAATTAAAATGCATGGGATTAGGGGTAATGTATTGAGATGGAGAGAAAACTGGTTGACAGACAGGAAACAAAGAGTAGAAATTACCAGATCCTTTTCCAAATAGCAGACAGTGACTAGTGGGGTACCACAGGGACTCCAGCTATTCACAATAGATTAATGATTTAGATGAGGGAACAAAATGTAATGGGTTTGATTCTCTGGCCTCGTTGCACAGTCGCTCAAGCAAAACGAAACTGGTGAATAGCAGGAGAGGTGGAAAATGAAAACTGCACCAGCCACCAAACCGTTTGCAATGAAACTGACCCACTCCCGTAAGTGAAATCGGGATCTTGCCGTAGCATGGCAAGAAACTGATTATCCTCACTTATTTCCCTATTTCCATACTAATAATGGGAGATAACCCAAATCCAACCCACAGGAGACAGCTCCTGTGATTCAGCGACCTCGCCAGCAAGTGGTCACGCTTCCGCTGATTAGTACTCCTTTTGAAAAATGTGAACCTAGAGGGAGCTGAGGAGGTGAGCAGCCATCTTCGCTCACAGGCAATGAGCCCGGGGCCATGGACGGGGTGGAGGGCTTGGAGTATTGGTGCTGGGAAGGGGGGAGCACCCTGCGGAGTGGTGGTGGTGGGGGTAGATGTGCGCGGATCCACTAAACCAACCCCTGGACCTTGTGTTCCCATACCGGGGGCAACCCTAGCCCTTGCCTGTCTGCTACACTGACCACCCACAACTCCCACTGACCGCAGAGGCCTCTGGCCATGCAGCTGAAGGCTTTTGCCAATAGGGAACTGGCAATCGTGGTTAAGTGAACATTTTGTGGTTAATTGGCAAATGTGGTTAAGTAGATTTCCTCCGGGTGCTCCGTTAAGTGTAGCGACTAGGGGATTTTCGCAGTAACTTCATTGCAGTGTTAATGTAAGCCTACTTGTGATACGAATAAAGATTATTGTTATTAAGATTATTATACTTTACACATCCCAAGTAGATTCCAATGGGTGGGCGGGCCAGGTAGCTTGTGGGGCTCATTGCCCAGCACCCCAATCACAGCTTGATGCATGGACACCATGCTTGAACACTGCAGGAGGCAGCACCACAGACACAGCGGCCAGCCTTTGATCACCCAGGATGGACCCTAGCCCCAGGCACATGCCTGTGGCCGGGTGTGCGTGAGCAGGGTGTCTCGGGAGGGCGGGGGGCGGATGTCTGGTGGGCATGGGGCACGGGATTGGTAGTCGGCCCACATCACGGAACAAAGAGCCAGAGGCGGCTGATTGTGGTGAGGGTATTTTAATGCCCTACTCTCACAATGGTGCTTCCCCACTATCCCCACCCTCCCTCCTCCCCAAACCTCCCAATGCCCTACAACATCCCCTCCCCTCCCCAAAACATACACTCCATTCCTTATCCCTACCTCCTAACCACCCCTCCCCCCAGTGCCCTCAGTGATTCCCGATGTGCTTGGCCTTCCTTGCTCTACCACTACAGGTAGGTGTATCCCCAGGATGCACATGAGAGGTGTAGGCAGCCAGCTGCTTACCACATCCCCTGACTACGTCCTCTGGGGCCTCTGGGGCCGGAGGACCCGATGCACTTGTCGGCGGCACATGCACAGCCATGCTGCCTAGTTCCGGTTGCTGGCTGTGAGACGCGGCATCATCAGAGGCTGGAACTCGAGGGAGCTGGTGGCCACCATCGCCACTCCATAGGAGCTATACTCTCACAGTACATTGAGGAAAGCAGATGACCAATTGCTTAAGCATCACCCCCAAGCGGCATGGTGGCACAGGAGCTGGCACTGCTGCCTCACAGCACCAGGGACCCGGGTTCAATTCTGGCCTTGGGTGCTTGTGTGGAGTTTACATGTTCTCCCGTGTCTGCGTGGGCTTTCTCCGAGTGCTGCGGTTTCTTTTCACAGTCCAAATATGTGCGGGTTATAGAACATAGAAATACAGCACAGAACAGGCCCTTCGGCCCACGATGTTGTGCCGAACTTTTGTCCTAGATTAAGAACAAATCAACCTACACCCCAGCATTCTACCGTAATCCATGTACCTATCCAATAGCTGCTTGAAGGTCCCTAATGTTTCTGACTCAACTACTTCCACAGGCAGTGCATTCCATGCCCCGACTACTCTCTGGGTGAAGAACCTACCTCTGACATCCCCCCTACATCTTCCAACATTCACCTTAAATTTATGTCCCCTTGTAATGGTTTGTTCCACCCGGGGAAAAAGTCTCTGACTGTCTATCTATTCCTCTGATCATCTTATAAACCTCTATCAAGTCGCCCCTCATCCTTCCCCGTTCTAATGAGAAAAGGCCTAGCACCCTCAACCTTTCACCTATGTGAATTAACCATGCTAAATTGCCCTTTAGTGTCCAAAGATGTGCAAGTTAGATGGGGTAATGCGGATAGGGAGGGGATGTGGGCCTAGGTAGGATGCTTTTTCAGTGGGTTACATAGAAACATAGAAAATAGAAGCAGGAGAGGCCATTTGGCCCTTTGAGCCTGCTCAGCCGTTCATTATGATAATGGCTGATCATCAAGTTCAATACTCTGATCCTGCCTTCCCCCATATTCCTTGATCCCTTTAGCCCCAAAAGCAAAATCTAATTCCTTCTTGAAATTACACAACATTTTGGCCTCAACTACTTTCTGTGGTAGTGAATTTCATAGATTCACCATTTTCTGGGTGAAGAAATTTTTCCTCACCTCAGTCCTAAAAGGTTTACCCCTTATCCTCAAACTATGATCCCTAGTTCTGGACTCCCCCACCATCAGGAACATTCTTTCTGAATCTACCCTGTCTAATCCTGTTAGAATTTTTTAAGTTTCCATGCAATCCCTTCTCATCTTTCTAATGCAGACTCGATGGAACGACTGACCTCCTTCTGCACTGTTAAAAAAAAAATTGTCGTGATGCAAGTACTCGCACATAGGGAATGGGAAACACTAGCCTGTATTTCCTATTGTGAACTATGGCACAGTATTTAATCACAGTGGCAAGTTCACGCTTGGCACCATTTACCAAGTGGTGATCAGGATCTGACCATCGACTTTTACTCATTTACAGATTGATCATCTTCATCATTCAGAGTTCAAATGTCTCACAGTGTCACGCCACCAAGTATCTGACATGCTTAACTGTACAATCATCCTCATCACCGGTACCCCACAAAGCTGTGTCCTCAGCCTCCTACTCTACTCCTTATACACCTATGACTGTGTGGAGCACACTGGGCTGGCTTTGAAAGCAGACCAAGCAGGCCAGCAGCACGGTTCGATTCCCGTAACAGCCTCCCCGAACAGGCGCCGGAATGTGGCGACTAGGGGCTTTTCACAGTAACTTCATTGAGGTCTACTCGTGACAATAAGCGATTTTTATTTCATTTCAAATTCCCCTCCAACTCAATTTTCAAATTTGCTGATGACACCACCGTAGTGGGTTGGATTTCAAACAATGATCAGACAGAGTACAGGAATGAGATAGAGAATCTGCTGAACTGGTGCGACGACAAAAACCTCAATGTCAACAAAATGAAGGAGATTGTCATCGACTTCAGGAAGCGTAGTGGAGTACATGCCCCTGTCTACATCAATGGGAACAGAGTAGAAAGGCTCGAGAGCTTCAAGATTTTTAGGTGCTCAGATCACCAACAGCCTGTCCTGGTCCCCCCCATGCCAACACTATAGTTAAGAAAGCCCACCAACGACTCTACTTTCTCAGAAGACTATGGAAATTTGGCATGTCAGCTACGACCCTCACCAATTTCTACAGATGCGCCATAGAAAGCATTCTTTCTGGTTGTATCACAGCTTGGTATGGAGCCTGCTCTGACCAAGACCGCAGGAAATTACAAAAGGTCGTGAATGTAGCCTAGTCCATCACGCAAACCAGCCTCCCATCCATTGACTCTATAATTCCCGCTGCCTCAGAAAGACAGCCTGCATAATTAAGGACCCCACGAACCTCGGACATACTCTCTTCCATATTCTTCCGTCAGGAAAAAGATATCAAAATTTGAGGTCACGCACCAACCGACTCAAGAACAGCTTCTTCCCTACTGCCATCAGCCTTTCGAATGGACCTACCTTGTATTAAGTTGATCTTTTCTCTACACCTTGCTATAACTGTAACATATTCTGCAATCTCTCCTTCCTTCCCTATGTACGGTATGCATTGTTTGTACAGCATGCAAGAAACAATACTTTTCACTGTATACTAATACATGTGACAATAATAAATCAAATCAAAGTACAACTGATGCACACAACACATTGGCGATAGCGAAGCGATTTGCAGCATTAAAGACTATGTGATCACAATAGTTTCGCATCCAACCCCAGGTCTTGTTACATGAGAGAAGTTGGAGGGAGGATCAGTGACAGCCAGCACACTGCAGAAATAGCCAGTACCTAAATACTGAATGACCTCGTGAAATAGAGGAAGAACTATTCCTGTACCACAGGGAACGCAATGAGTTGTCGGATGACAACTGCATTTCATTGGATTGGATTGGATTGGATTTGTTTATTGTCACGTGTACCGAGGTACAGTGAAAAGTATTTTTCTGCAAGCTGCTCAACAGATCATTCAGTACATGGAAGAAAAGGGAATTAAACAAAATTCAAGAAAATATATGCGAATACATAATAGGGCAACACAAGATATACAATGTAACTACATAAGCATTGGCATCGGTTGAAGCATACAGGGTGTAGTGTTAATGAGGTCAGTCAATAAGAGGGTCATTTAGGAGTCTGGTGACAGTGGGGAAGAAGCTGTTTTTGAGTCTGTTCGTGCGTGTTCTCAGACTTCTGAATCTCCTGCCCGATGGAAGAGGTTGGAAAAGTGAGTAAGCCGGGTGGGAGGGATCCTTGATTATGCTGTCTGCTTTCCCCCGGCAGCGCGAGGTGTAGATGGAGTCCATGGATGGGAGGCAGGTTTGTGTGATGGACTGGGCGGTATTCACGACTCTCTGAAGTTCCTTGCGGTCCTGGGCCGAGCAGTTGCCATACCAGGCTGTGATGCAGCCCGATAGGATGCTTTCTATAGTGCATCTGTAAAAGTTGGTAAGGGTTAATGTGGACATGCCGAATTTCCTTAGTTTCCTGAGGAAGCATAGGCGCTGTTGTGCTTTCTTGGTGATAGCGTCGACGTGAGTGGACCAGGACAGATTTTTGGAGATGTGCACCCCTAGGAATTTGAAACTGCTAACCATCTCCACCTCGGCCCCGTTGATGCTGACAGGGTGTGTACAGTACTTTGCTTCCTGAAGTCGATGACCAGCTCTTTAGTTTTGCTGGCATTGAGGGAGAGATTGTTGTCGTTACACAACTCCGCTAGGTTATCTATCTCCCTCCTGTATTCGGACTCATCGTTATTCAAGATCCGGCCCACTATGGTCGTATCGTCAGCAAACTTGTAGATGGAGTTGGAACCAAGTTTTGCGACCCAGTCGTGTGTGTACAGGGAGTAGAGTAGGGGGCTAAGTACGCAGCCTTGTGGGGCACCGGTATTGAGGACTATTGTGGAGGAGGTGTTGGTGTTCATTCTTAGTGATTGTGGTCTGTTGGTCAGAAAGTCAAGCATCCAGTTGCAGAGTGGAGAGCCAAGTCCTAGGTTTTGGAGCTTTGATATGAGCTTGGCTGGGATTATGGTGTTGAAGGCAGAGCTGTAGTCAATAAATAGGAGTCTGATGTAGGAGTCCTTGTTTTCAAGATGCTCTAGGGATGCTTGTAGGTCCAGGGAAATGGCGTCTGATGTGGACCAGTTGCGACGGTATGCAAATTGAAGTGGGTTATAGCGTTCCAGGAGTATGGAGGTGATGCGCTTCATTATCCGCCTCTCAAAGTACTTCATTACAACTGACGTCAAGGCCACCGGGCGGTAGTCATTGAGGCATGTTGCCTGGTTCTTCTTTGGTACCGGTATGATGGTGGTCTTCTTGAAGCAGGTGGGAACCTCAGAGTGGAGTAGGGACAGGTTAAAGATGTCTGTGAATACCTCTGCCAGCTGGTATGCGCAGGCTCTGAGTGCACGACCAGTGATCCCGTCCGGGCCCGTCGCCTTCCGTGGGTTCACTTCAGGAAGGCCGATCTGACTTCGGAAACTGTGATGGTGGGTATGGGTGAATTATGGGCTGCTGGGGCACTCGACAGCGGATTGTTGGTTACCTGCTCAAACCGAGCATAGAATGCATTAAGTTCATCGGGGAGGGGTGCGCTGCTGCCAGAGATACTGCTCGGCTTCGCTTTGTAGCCCATTATGTTGCTTATTCCTTGCCACAACCGCCGAGAGCCTGTCTGTGGCTCTAGCTTGGTTTGATATTCTCTCTTGGCATCTCGGATGGCTTTGCGGAGGTCGTACCTGGGTTTCTTGTATAGGACAGGGTTGTCTGCCTTGAACGCCTCAGATCTGTCCTTCAGTAGGGAGTCAATCTCGCGGTTGAGCCATGGTTTCCGGTTGGGGAACGTACGTACTGCTTTCTTTGGCACGCAGTCGTCCACACATTTGCTGATGAAGTCTGTGACGGTGGTGGCATACTCATTTAAGTTAGTCGCTGAGTTCTTAAATATGGACCAGTCCACTGTCTCTAAGCATTCACGTAAGAGCTCTTCTGTCTCCTCGGACCAGCACTGCACAACCTTCTTAGCTGGATTTCCCCGCTTGAGTTTCTGCTTGTATGCCAGGAGAAGGAGCACCGTCATCTGGTCTGATTTCCCAAAGTGCGGTCGGGGAATGGAACGGTAGGCGCCTTTGATTTTTGAGTAGCAGTGGTCAAGAGTGTTGTCACCCCTGGTGGGACAGGAGATGTGCTGGTGGAATTTTGGCAGTACACTCTTGAGGTTGGCTTTGTTGAAGTCTCTAGTCTTTTTCCCAAAGACTCTACAAGCATTCAACAGGTATGGAATCTTGTCCATCAAGGCTATTTGGGTGTGGTTAAGGCTTAAACACCAATCCCATGTAGCAGTCTGCTGATCAACAATAGATCGCTGAATGGAGGAGTTCCTTAGAAACTGCATAGTTCGTACACTCAGCAAAAAATCTGTTCAATAAAGTCCTACAACTTTGCAACCATGACCAACAAAACCATGGGAACAACTCCAAGTAGATATTTTTGGAGAAGAGCAACCAGACCCAAGAAATCAACATTGTTTAGTTTGTTGTTCATGGTCCACGTGGCAAGTGGTTGGAAATCGCTACAGCAAATTCCTTTACAGCCAATTTGGTCATTGATATTCTGATTGAGTTGTTCACAAAATGTGGCTTTGCAGAGACTATCGCCAAGGTCAATGGGGAACAGTGGGCAGGATTCTCCGATTCCCAATGGCAAAATCGCATACTCTAGCACTCTACACCGCCCGCTGTATCCACGGCCTCAGGCCATTACCTGAGGCGCGCCCCGCGATTCTCCGACCGGCCAAGTTCCCAACAGCGTGGGACACGTGTGCTCTCACCATTCGGGAACTCAGTCCAGCACCGCCACAGTCAGGGGAGGGCCGACCCTGAGAGGCATTATAACAATTCTCACTCAGGGGTGGCTTCATTTTGGGCTGGGGGCATTGTTGGGGGCAGCCCAGGGCGCGTGAGCGGCCGAAGGGGAGGACTAATTTTGGGGTCCAGGTCCGCGGACCAATGCTCTGGCCCGGCAATGCTCTGGGCCATATCAGTAACTAGAGCTGGGAGCTCTACGCTACCTGGCTCCTAGCGCCAGGACCCCCCCCCCCCTCCCCCCCAACGGAGCAGGGAAGGGAATCGGTGGTCGTTTTGCGCCAGGTTTCCTGGATGAAAAGAAAAGTCTGGGAACGGGTATGTCAGCGGGGAAAACATTAGCACAATCCATTTCTCTTGTACTTTGCAAATACCCAACACTCTTTGACTGGAAAGACACCAGCTGAACTTGCAATTGGTCGTAACTTTCACTGACCACTATGAAGCTGTCACTGGGCGGAATTTTCCACTTCCCGCCGCTACATTCAGGAATCCCGAACAAAAATGGATCGGCACTGAGTGGCACACATGTCTCCAGTCTCTGGTTCAGCCCCCCTGGATCGGGTGCCGTCGCTGAACCTCTCATTTCTGCTGTAAAAAACGAGCAATTCACCCCTTAGGGGTTACTTACAGGCTCCTGACTGTTTGAACTGTTGACTGCTGCCAGTATCCTGGAAATAGCCTGAGGTCTCCTGATCATGATCATATCCACCTACATCATCTGGAAGCCCTTGTGTATCCACAGTATAATCAAGGGGAAGGGTGTAGCCAGTCTCAATCACCAGAACACTGGGTGTTGGGACTCTTCATTGCACTCCTTAGATGCACAGCTCCACAGCAGAGGCAGCAGGAGATTAACAGAGCGAACCCCACACAAAGGATACCTGCAACAGTGCACATTCCTGGCACACAGCCCCTCTCAGAGTAACAGCCTCACTAGTGAGACAATCTACAAACTCACTCCTGATGATCAGGTGATTTCTCCAGCCCTCCAAGTAAATATTCAAATCACTGGGTATGAGTGTAGGACGTGCCTCTATACATCAACTCCACCTCCCCAAGGAGATTGTGTGCCACCTGTGTCAGATGGTGATGGACCTGGTACCGTGAGGGCTAGGAAGAAGACGCTTGCTCCAGGTGACCGCCAAGGTGAAGTTGCCCTCAACGTCTATGCCTCAATCTCGTTTCAAGGCTAGAGCAGGAACATGTGTGGAATTTTGCAACATCCACGCACAGCTGCATTTGAGATGGCACGGTTGTCCTATGTGCCCAGGCAGTTACCTACATCTCCTTTAACCTGGACCAGGCCTAATAGGATGCCCGGGCTGCTGGACTTGTTGCTATCGCTGGCATGCCCCAAGTCCAGCGGGCTATTGATGGCTCACATGTCACCCTCAGAGTACTGGCTTGACAGAGGGTGCCCTAGAGTAACAGGAAGGGGTTCCACTCACTAAATGTGCAATTGGTGTGTGATCACTAGCTGCACATCATGCATATCTGTGCACAATACCCAGGCAGCGTGCATGAAGCACACATCCTGGCACACTTGGAGGTTCCTGGCACTATTGAGGCACTCCCTTGGGTGAGGGGTTGGCTCGTGGGTGAGGTGTCCTACCCACTGAGGTCATGGTTGATGATACCTGTGTGGAGGCCCCAGACTGAGGTGGAGAGGCATTATAACAATTCTCACTCAGCAACCAGGAACATCATCGAGCAGTGCATCAGTCTCCTTAAGGGGCGCTTCCGCTGCCTGGACTACTTTGGTGGGGCTGTCCAATATCACCCCCAGAGGGTTTCTCACATTGTGGTGGCCTGCTCAACATTGTGCAGCAGCAGGGCTATACACTGGAGGAGGGGGGAGATCAACAGGCCTCATTGGATGAGGACGGTGTCCAGGATGAGGCAGGCAAAGACCTGGGGCCGGCTTGACAAGCCACAGAACCAGTCTTTCAGGGCTGTAGATCAATGGAGAACCTGATTTGCTGACTAGGAAGCCAAATTTCTGGCCTCTCCATCACCATTGCAATCCCCCCACGCCCCTGTCCCCACCAACTTTCCCTCAGTTTCTTAGCCCATCACCCTTCCTATGACCACAGCTCTCCCTCCCCTTTCCAAGGGTCCTACCAGCATCACCACAGGGTGTTGTCCTAGGCTGACAGTATCAGCGGATCTTGTCCACAGGACGGAGGATGATGATGACTCGCTGTGAGATGAGCTCTGGTGCTCCTCATTATTTGACAAAGTCTTACTCCTGGCTTTTAGACAACCTACCACTATCCGCCTGGTTGATCCCTGATTGTGCAATGAGGACTACATCTCAGGGGCCTAATGTGACCTGAATCCCCACTCCCCCTCAAAAGCCACCACAGCCCCAAGACCCTGCCCCAGGCCAACCTTTCCACCCATGGGACAGAAGTGAGAGGCAGACTGCCACCACCTTCCCTGTCTATCTTTGTCTTGAAAACATTCAAAGATAGGGCGCAGTGGTCAGCTCCTAGGTTCAATCCCGGCTCTTGGTCACTCTCCATGTGGAGTTTGCACATTCTCCCCGTGTCTGCGTGGGTTTCACTCCCACAACCCAAAGATGTGCAGAGTAGGTGGATTAGCCACCCTAAATTGCCCCTTAATGGGAAAAAATTGAATTGGGCACTCTAAATTAATTTTTTTAAACATTCAGAGGTTCTGACTCCTCTGCCTTTTGAGGAAGAGAAATATGAGAGTTATAATAGCCCTTATTTACAATTAAAATACTAGTCATAGTCATGCAGCACAGATACAGGCCCATCAGCCCACCATATCTATGATGACCATCACCTACCAATCAATATGAATCCTATATTGTCTTGGACCCATTCTTCTCTCCCTCCAATGGAATGCAAAATGTAATCATATTATGATCACTGCTACCTAAGGATGTATTTATTATGAGGTCATTAATTAATCCTATCTCATTGCATAAGACCAGTCAGCTCTCCCCCTCAATGGGGAAAACAGCCTATGTTCATCTGGCACTATGGCTACATTTTATTTATCCCTGGGAGCTCTTTTGTATCTTCCTCCTTGAAGAAAGAAGCAAAATATTTCATTTCTTAACCATTTTCCTGTTCTCCATTATAAATTATCTGTCTCTTCCTGTGGTGGGCACACATGTGTTTTTGCTAATCTTTTCCATTTGGCATATGCATAGAAACTTTTCCAGTCTGGTTTTATGTTTCTTATTTAGAGTCATAGATGACTCCAGCATGGAAACAGGCCCTTTGGCCCAGCTTGTCTATGCTGCCCAGTTTCTATCACTAAGCTAGTCCCACTTGCCCGCATTTGGCCCATATCCCTTTATACCCACCCTGCCCATATAAGTGTCTAACTGTTTGTTAAAGGAAAAAATTGTACCTGCCTCTACCACTGCCTCTGGCAGCTCATTCCAGACACTCATCACCCTCTGTGTGAAGACATTTCCCCTCTGGTCTCTTTTGTATCTCTCCCCTCTCACCTTCAACCTATGCCCTCTAATTCTACACTCCTCTACCTTTGGGAAAAGATGTGGACTATCTACCTTCTCTATGCCCCTCATTATTTTACAGACCTCTATAAGTTCACCCCTAAGCCTCCTATGCTCCAGGGAAAACAGTCCCAGTCTATCCAGCCTTGTAGCTTAGACCATCAAGTCCTGGTAGCATCCTCGTAAACATTTGTTTCCTCTACTGTTCTATTCTCCAATTCTTTATCAGTTTCTTGGTCTTCCTTTGTTGAATTCTAAAAAGCTCCCAATCCTTACTCTTACAACGTTTTTGGTAACTTTATAAACATTTTCCTTTGATCGATTACAATCTTTAACATCCTTGATTAGCCATGGTTGATTCACTTTTCCTGTTGGGTTTTTATGCCTAAAAGGAAAGTACATTTGTCAGAAACGGCATACATTTTAATATATTTTCCCAACCTACAGCCAATTTGTCCATTGTACCTTTGCTTAGATTTGGCCTCCTCCTGCTCCTATTTTCTATGTTTCTATGTTAAGACTATGTCACTTTCAAACTGACTCAAAAGTTCCGCTGTATTATGGCCATTCTTCCCTCAAGGCTCCTTTATATAATGAGATTATAATCATCCCTCAATACATGACCCCTTTCTCTTTTTCGGCACACTTGCTCACACTTGCTCTTGTAGCC
Source organism: Scyliorhinus canicula (assembly GCF_902713615.1). Taxonomy (NCBI): domain Eukaryota; kingdom Metazoa; phylum Chordata; class Chondrichthyes; order Carcharhiniformes; family Scyliorhinidae; genus Scyliorhinus; species Scyliorhinus canicula. Next base: position 54,231,240 of record NC_052164.1, read on the forward strand.
ACAGTATTTATATGGCTACTCCGGTCAATGGTAACTCCCAGAATGTTGATGGTGGAGGGTGCAGCAATGGTAATACCATTGAATATCAAGGGGTGATGGTTAGATCCTCTCTTGTTGGAGATTGCCATTGCCTGGAACTTGTGCAGCATGAATGTTACTTGCCACGAATCAGCCCAATGTTATCCTCTATCTGTTGTGGAATAACACAATGTGTTTCTGGGTATAACACTGTGTACAGCAAGATCAGCAAATGTTGGCTCCTGCAGAAAGCCTCAGTGCAAGACCATGACCTCCTTACTCAATCCACTGAGCTGATTTGCAAAGTCTTGTGTGATTTTTAAGGAACTGTGTTTCCAATGATCAACGGTTGTGGGAATATGGGCAGTCCAAACGCCAGTGTGGAATGTAGGATAAGACAGGTGAAGGAGTAACAAACTGTACCAGCCTGAAGCCAGTTTGTTTCCCAGATCTTTCAGTATCAGCTGCAGGGAACACCACAATGTAGGGCTGCCAATTGCTGCTGAAATGGGGAAGTGAGCTGGGGGCCACACCCACTGAAGGGCTCTTGGACTTATCCAGCAGGGGGACTAAAGTTAAAGCAAAATATTGTGGATGTTGGGAATCTGAATTAAAAACAGAAAATGCAGGAAAAGCTCAGACGGTCTGGCAGCATCTGTAGAGGGAGGAACAGAGTTAACGTCAGGGTCCCGAAAAGGACACTGCTGCCTCACTGCTGAGGACCCGGGTTCGATCCCAGACCCGGTCACTGTCGGTTTGGAGTTTGCATATTCTCCTTTGTCTCACCTCCACAACCCAAAGGTGTGCAGGGTAGGTAGATTGGCCACGTTAAATTGCCACTTCATTGGGAAAAAAAACATTTAAAAAATGAATAATAACAGGTGCTACCTTGATCTAAAAAAAAATTTCAAAACTCTGGGCGAGATTCTCCGCACTCCCGACGGTGCGGAGAATAGCGTAGCTCGTAAAATTTTACGGCCACGCTGTTCGGACGCCCTCCCGCTATTCTCTCCCCCCCCCCCCGCCCAACTCCCAACACGAATCGCTGCCGCCGTTTTTTTACGGCCGGCAGCGATTCACAGCTGATAGATGGGCCGAGTTCCCAGCCCTTTACGGCTGTTTTTACGAATGGCAAACACACCTGGTCTGGCCGTTCATAGAAACGGCCGTAAACACTCGCATTTTATAACCATGGCACCGATTGGCACGGCAGTACCACGGCCGTGCCAAGGGTGCCATGGGCCCGCGATCGGTGGGCACCGAACGCGGGCAGCGGGCCCGATGCCCGCGCACTATTTGTCCTTCCGCCGCCCCGCAGTATCCATTCGCGGGGCGGCTGAGGGGGCATCCCGGCCCGCGCATGCGCGGGTTTCGCGCAAATACGCGATGACGTCATCCGCGCATGCGCGGGTTGGAGTCTTCCAATCCGCGCATGCGCGGCTGACGTCATATGACGCGTCAGCCGGCGCTAACTCGGGCAAGCGGGCTTAACGAAATTCGTTAAGCCCGTGATGCCGGAGCTTACGGCGTCGGGCTGCTAGCCCCGACCGGGGACCAGAATCGGTTCCCGGTCGGGTAGGGGGGGCTGGCGTCAAACCCGCCCGGATTTGACGCCAGCCTTACGATTTCTCCCCATATGGGAGAATCTCGCCCTCTATTTCTCGTCCACAGATGCTGCCAGACCAACTGAGTTTTTCCTGCACTATCTGTTCTTATTCCAGCAAGGTATTGGTTGACGCACTTCCAGATTAAATGTCCAGATCATGTCTAGCGAATGTTCGGCTACTGAACACGGCACATCAACTGGAAGCATCAGTAATTGAAAGTCTGTTTTTTTTAAATTCATTTATGGGATGTGGGCGTTGCTGGTTAGGCCAGTATTTATTGCCCGTCCCTAGTTGCCCTTCAGAAGGTGGTGTGAGTTGCCTTCTTGTACTGTTGTTAGCATTATTAGTGTGCGTCTGCCTGAAGGAGCCTCTAGTTGCACTGTGCTCAGCATTTTAAACAAACCAACACCACCGCCCTCCCTCTTAGAGATTATTTATCCAATAGCTTCCAGACCCATCCAGCTGAGAAATTGTCAGGATGTAGTACGCTGCTGTCTCTCTGAATGCATGCTGTGTGCTGCAGCCATTCTGATCCTTCCAGCAGCACAGGAGATGTATTTTATTTCTCTTTTTCTTTAGCAGGCTGAACATTTGCCCATTCCTGTTTGCTGCATTAATTAGAACGACATGTCACACTCCTGTCAGTCCTTTCTCTGCAATCTAACCCAACTGCAGTTCCTGCCGGCTTCCGTGTAATCCAACCCAGCCCATAATAGACACTTATCTAATACTTGGCACTGCTCGGCACTGAACACACCCACATTGGCTGGTGGTGGTTCTCAGCCTGCTCTGCTCCTCCGCCTCAAAGATCGGCTCCCACAATGATTCCCGTTCTTGTCTGAAAGTGAATCTCACCATGCACCGTGAGTAAACCATGTCGCACTTTCATGTCAATGTGCTTGTCAATGGAATGTAGAAGTGGTGAACACAATTCGAATTGGCATCAACCCAGACTGCTGGAATAAAAGCTTCTCTGTCGGAATTCTTTGTGATATTATTCGGACGGTGAATCCTCGATTGTTTGGGAGGAGGTCATTGCGTGGCAGTGTGAGAAAGGGAGAATGTCAAACACTGTAGTGAAGAGATTGTGCGTAAAGAAAGCACAGTAACCTCCCTGTGCACTCCACTGGCAAATATAAATGGCACTAACATTGTCCACGGGTTAAGGACAGGCAGATTCACACAGGCAGAATAGCAAAGGAGCGAGATATCAGACATTTATCGAACTGTCTCCCAATGAGAGTCAGTGCGTGTGGAACCCGTGTGTGCGGAACCATACCCCAGTGAGAGTCAATCTGTGTGGAAAACGTACCATAATGTGAGTCAGTGTGCGTGGAACTGTATCCCAGTGAGAGTCAGTGTGCGTGGAACTGTATCCAAGTGAGAGTCAGTGTGCGTGGAACTGTATCCCAGTGAGAGTCAGTGAGTGTGGAACCCGTACACCAGTGAGAGTCAGTGAGTGTGGGATCCATACCCCAGTGGGAGTCAGTGTGTGTGGAACCCATACCCCAGAGAAGGTCACTGTGTTGGAACCCGTACCCCAGTGAGAGTCAGTGTGTGTGGAACTGTACCCCAGTGAGAGTCCGTCTGTGTGGAACCCATACCCCAGTGAGAGTCAGTGTGTGTGGAACTGTACCCCAGTGAGAGTCCGTCTGTGTGGAACCCATACCCCAGTGAGAGTCAGTGTTTGTGGAACTGTACCCCAGTGAGAGTCAGCGTGTGTGGACCCCGTACCCCAGTGAGAGTCAGTGTGTGTGGAACTGTACCACAGTGAGATTCAGTGAGTGTGGAACCCATACCCCAGTGAGAGTCAGTGTTTGTGGAACTGTACCCCAGTGAGAGTCAGTGAGTGTGGAACCCATACCCCAGTGAGAGTCAGTGTTTGTGGAACTGTACCCCAGTGAGAGTCAGTGAGTGTGGAACCCATACCCCAGTGAGAGTCAGTGTTTGTGGAACTGTACCCCAGTGAGAGTCAGTGTGTGTGGACCCCGTACCCCAGTGAGAGTCAGTGTGTGTGGAACTGTGCCCCAGTGAGAGTCAGTGAGTGTGGAACCCATACCCCAGTGAGAGTCAGTGTTTGTGGAACTGTACCCCAGAGAAGGTCACTGTGTTGGAACCCGTACCCCAGTGAGAGTCAGTGTGTGGGGAACCCATACCCAAGTGAGAGTCAGTGTGTGTGGAACCAGTTCCCGAGTGAGAGTCAGTGTGTGTGGAACCCGTACCCCAGTGAGAGTCAGTGTGTGTGGAACCCGTACCCCAGTGAGAGTCAGTGTGCGTGGAACCCGTACCCCAGTGAGAGTCAGTGTGTGTGCAACTCTATCCCAGTGAGAGACAGGGTTTGTGGTATTGTACCTCCGTGCGAGTCGGTATGTATGGAACCTGTACCCAAGTGGCTTTCAGTATGTGTGGAACCCATACCCCAGTGGGAGTCAGGATGAGTACTGGGCAGCACGGTAGCACAGTGGTTAGCACAGTTGCTTCACAGCTCCAGAGTCACTGGTTCAATTCCCGGCTTGGGTCACTGTCTGTGCGGAGTCTGCACGTTCTCCCCGTGTAGTGTGGGTTTCCTCCGGGTGCTCCGGTTTCCTCCCACAGTCCAAAGATGTGCTGGGTAGGTGAATTGGCCATGATAAATTACCCTTAGTGTCCAAAAAGATTAGGTGAGGTTGCGGGTATAGGGTGGAGGCATAGGATGCTCTTTCCAAGGGTCGTGCAGACTCGATGGGCTGATAGGCCTCCTTTAGCACTGTAAATTCTATGATTCTATGAAGTAAGAGTCAATGTGTGTGGAACCCAAACCTCAGTGAGAGTCAGTAAGTGTGGAGCTGTACCGTAGTGGGAGTCAGTGTGTGTGGGATCCACATCCTAGTGGGAGTCGGTGTGTTTATGAAACCCGTACCCCAGTGGAAGTCAGCAAGTGTGGAATCGTACCCCAGTGAGAGTCAGGGTGTGTGTGGAACCCGTATCCCAGTGAGAGTCAGTGTGTGTGGAACCCGTACCCCACTGAGAGTTAGTGTGTGTGGAACCCGTACCCTGGTGGGAGTCAATGTGTGTGAAACCCGTACCTCATATGTTTGGAATCCATATCCCAGTGAACGTCATGTGCGTGGAAATGCATCCAAGTGAGTGCTAGTATGTGGAACCCGTACGCCAATCGGAGTCAGTGTGTGTGGAACCCATACCCCAGTGAGAGTCAGTGTGTGTGGAACCCATACCCCAGTGAGAGTCAGTGTGTGTGGAACCCGTACGCCAATCGGAGTCAGTGTGTGTGGAACCCATACCCCAGTGAGAGTCAGTGTATGTGGAACCCGTACGCCAATCGGAGTCAGTGTGTGTGGAACCCATACCCCAGTGCGAGTCAGTGTGTGTGGAACCCATACTCCAGTGAGTCAGTGTGTGTGGAACCCGTACCCCAGTGAGAGCCAGTGTGTGTGGAACTACACCCCAGTGAGAGCCAGTGTGTGTGGAACCTGTTCCCCAGTGAGAGTCAGTGTGTGTGGAACCTGTTCCCCAGTGAGAGTCAATGTGTGTGGAACCTGTTCCCCAGTTAGAGTCAGTGTGCATGGAACTGTACCCCAGTTAGAGTCAGTGTGTGTGGAACCTGTTCCCCAGTTAGAGTCAGTGTGTGTGTAACCTGTTCCCCAGTTAAAGTCAGTGTGTGTGGAACCCTTACCCCAGTGAGAGTCAGTGTGTGTGTAACCTGTTCCCCAGTTAGAGTCAGTGTGTCTGGAACTGCACCCCAGTGAGAGTCAGTGTGTGTGGAACCCGTACCCCAGTGGGAGTCAGTGTGTGTGGAACCCGTACCCCAGTGAGAGTCAGTGTGTGTGGAACCCGTACCCCAGTGAGAGTCAGTGTATGTGGAACCCGTACCCCAGTGTGAGTCAGTGTGTGTGGAACCCGTACCCCAGTGAGAGCCAGTGTGTGTGGAACCTGTTCCCCTGTGAGAGTCAGTGTGTGTGGAACCCATACCCAAGTAGGAGTCAGTGTGTGTGGAACCCGTACCCCAGTGAGAGTCAGTGTGTGTGGAACTGCACCCCAGTGAGAGCCAGTGTGTGTGGAACCCGTACCCCAGTGAGAGTCAGTGTGTCTGGAACTGCACCCCAGTGAGAGTCAGTGTGCGTGGAACCCGTACCCCAGTGGGAGTCAGTGTGTGTGGAACCCGTACCCCAGTGTGAGTCAGTGTGTGTGGAACCCTTACCCCAGTGAGAGCCAGTGTGTGTGGAACCCGTACCCCAGTGAGAGTCAGTGTGTGTGGAACCCGTACCCAAGTAGGAGTCAGCGTGTGTGGAACCCTTACCCCAGTGAGAGCCAGTGTGTGTGGAACCCGTACCCCAGTGAGAGTCAGTGTGTGTGGAACCTGTTCCCCAGTGAGAGTCAGTGTGCGTGGAACCCGTACCCCAGTGAGAGTCAGTGTGTGTGGAACTGTACCCCAGTGAGAGTCAGTGTGTGTGGAACCCGTACCCCAGTGAGAGTCAGTGTGTGTGGAGCTGTACCCCAGTTAGAGTCAGTGTGCATGGAACCGTACCCCAGTGAAAGTCAGTGTGTCTGGAACTGCACCCCAGTGAAAGCCAGTGTGTGTGAACCCGTACCCCAGTGAGAGTCAGTGTGTGTGGAACCCATACCCCACTGGGAGTCAGTGTGTGTGGAACCCGTACCCCAGTGTGAGTCAGTGTGTGTGGGACCCTTACCCCAGTGAGAGCCAGTGTGTGTGGAACCCGTACCCCAGTGAGTGTCAGTGTGTGTGGATCCCGTACCCCAGTGGGAGTCAGTGTGTGGAACTGCACCCCAGTGAGAGCCAGTGTGTGTAACCCGTACCCCAGTGAGAGTCAGTGAGTGTGGGATCCATACCACAGTGGGAGTCAGTGTGTGTGGAACCCATACCCCAGAGAAGGTCACTGTGTTGGAACCCGTACCCCAGTGAGAGTCAGTGTGTGTGGAACTGTACCCCAGTGAGAGTCCGTGTGTGTGGAACCCATACCCCAGTGAGAGTCAGTGTTTGTGGAACTGTACCCCAGTGAGAGTCAGTGTGTGTGGACCCCGTACCCCAGTGAGAGTCAGTGTGTGTGGAACTGTACCCCGGTGAGAGTCAGTGAGTGTGGAACCCATACCCCAGTGAGAGTCAGTGTTTGTGGGATCCATACCCCAGTGGGAGTCAGTGTGTGTGGAACCAGTTCCCGAGTGAGAGTCAGTGTGTGTGGAACCCGTACCCCAGTGAGAGTCAGTGTGTGTGCAACTCTATACCAGTGAGAGACAGGGTTTGTGGTATTGTACCTCCTTCCGAGTCGGTATGTATGGAACCCAAGTGGCTTTCAGTGTGTGTGGAACCCATACCCCAGTGGGAGTCAGGATGAGTACTTGGCAGCACGGTAGCACAGTGGTTAGCACAGTTGCTTCACAGCTCCAGAGTCACTGGTTCAATTCCCGGCTTGGGTCACTGTCTGTGCGGAGTCTGCACGTTCTCCCCGTGTAGTGTGGGTTTCCTCCGGGTGCTCCGGTTTCCTCCCACAGTCCAAAGATGTGCTGGTTAGGTGGATTGGCCATGATAAATTACCCTTAGTGTCCAAAAAGATTAGGTGAGGTTGCGGGTATAGGGTGGAGGCATAGGATGCTCTTTCCAAGGGTCGTGCAGACTCGATGGGCTGATAGGCCTCCTTTTGCACTGTAAATTCTATGATTCTATGAAGTAAGAGTCAATGTGTGTGGAACCCAAACCTCAGTGAGAGTCAGTAAGTGTGGAGCTGTACCGTAGTGGGAGTCAGTGTGTGTGGGATCCACATCCTAGTGGGAGTCGGTGTGTTTATGAAACCCGTACCCCAGTGGAAGTCAGTAAGTGTGGAGCTGTACCCCAGTGAGAGTCAGTGTGTGTGGAATCGTACCCCAGTGAGAGTCAGGGTGTGTGTGGAACCCGTACCCCAGTGAGAGTCAGTGTGTGTGGAACCCATACCCCAGTGCGAGTCAGTGTGTGTGGAACCCATACTCCAGTGAGTCAGTGTGTGTGGAACCCGTACCCCAGTGAGAGCCAGTGTGTGTGGAACTACACCCCAGTGAGAGCCAGTGTGTGTGGAACCTGTTCCCCAGTGAGAGTCAGTGTGTGTGGAGCTGTACCCCAGTTAGAGTCAGTGTGTGTGTAACCTGTTCCCCAGTTAGAGTCAGTTTGTGTGTAACCTGTTCCCCAGTTAAAGTCAGTGTGTGTGGAACCAGTTCCCGAGTGAGAGTCAGTGTGTGTGGAACCCGTACCCCAGTGAGAGTCAGTGTGTGTGGAACCCTTACCCCAGTTAGAGTCAGTGTGTGTGTAACCTGTTCCCCAGTTAGAGTCAGTGTGTGTGTAACCTGTTCCCCAGTTAAAGTCAGTGTGTGTGGAACCAGTTCCCGAGTGAGAGTCAGTGTGTCTGGAACTGCACCCCAGTGAGAGTCAGTGTGTGTGGAACCCGTACCCCAGTGAGAGTCAGTGTGTGTGGAACCCGTACCCCAGTGTGAGTCAGTGTGTGTGGAACTGTACCCCGGTGAGAGCCAGTGTGTGTGGAACCCGTACCCCAGTGAGAGCCAGTGTGTGTGGAACCTGTTCCCCTGTGAGAGTCAGTGTGTGTGGAACCCGTACCCAAGTAGGAGTCAGTGTGTGTGGAACCCGTACCCCAGTGAGAGTCAGTGTGTGTGGAACTGCACCCCAGTGAGAGCCAGTGTGTGTGGAACCCGTACCCCAGTGAGAGTCAGTGTGTCTGGAACTGCACCCCAGTGAGAGTCAGTGTGCGTGGAACCCGTACCCCAGTGGGAGTCAGTGTGTGTGGAACCCGTACCCCAGTGTGAGTCAGTGTGTGTGGAACCCTTACCCCAGTGAGAGCCAGTGTGTGTGGAACCCGTACCCCAGTGAGAGTCAGTGTGTGTGGAACCCGTACCCAAGTAGGAGTCAGTGTGTGTGGAACCCGTACCCCAGTGAGAGTCAGTGTGTGTGGAACCTGTTCCCCAGTGAGAGTCAGTGTGTGTGGAACTGTACCCCAGTTAGAGTCAGTGTGCATGGAACTGTACCCCAGTTAGAGTCAGTGTGTGTGGAACCTGTTCTCCAGTGAGAGTCAGTGTGCGTGGAACCCGTACCCCAGTGAGAGTCAGTGTGTGTGGAACTGTACCCCAGTGAGAGTCAGTGTGTGTGGAACCCGTACCCCAGTGAGAGTCAGTGTGTGTGGAGCTGTACCCCAGTTAGAGTCAGTGTGCATGGAACCGTACCCCAGTGAAAGTCAGTGTGTCTGGAACTGCACCCCAGTGAAAGCCAGTGTGTGTGAACCCGTACCCCAGTGAGAGTCAGTGTGTGTGGAACCCATACCCCACTGGGAGTCAGTGTGTGTGGAACCCGTACCCCAGTGTGAGTCAGTGTGTGTGGGACCCTTACCCCAGTGAGAGCCAGTGTGTGTGGAACCCGTACCCCAGTGAGTGTCAGTGTGTGTGGATCCCGTACCCCAGTGGGAGTCAGTGTGTGGAACTGCACCCCAGTGAGAGCCAGTGTGTGTGTAACCCGTACCCCAGTGAGAGTCAGTGAGTGTGGGATCCATACCACAGTGGGAGTCAGTGAGTGTGGAACCCATACCCCAGAGAAGGTCACTGTGTTGGAACCCGTACCCCAGTGAGAGTCAGTGTGTGTGGAACTGTACCCCAGTGAGAGTCCGTGTGTGTGGAACCCATACCCCAGTGAGAGTCAGTGTTTGTGGAACTGTACCCCAGTGAGAGTCAGTGTGTGTGGACCCCGTACCCCAGTGAGAGTCAGTGTGTGTGGAACTGTACCCCGGTGAGAGTCAGTGAGTGTGGAACCCATACCCCAGTGAGAGTCAGTGTTTGTGGGATCCATACCCCAGTGGGAGTCAGTGTGTGTGGAACCAGTTCCCGAGTGAGAGTCAGTGTGTGTGGAACCCGTACCCCAGTGAGAGTCAGTGTGTGTGCAACTCTATACCAGTGAGAGACAGGGTTTGTGGTATTGTACCTCCTTCCGAGTCGGTATGTATGGAACCCAAGTGGCTTTCAGTGTGTGTGGAACCCATACCCCAGTGGGAGTCAGGATGAGTACTTGGCAGCACGGTAGCACAGTGGTTAGCACAGTTGCTTCACAGCTCCAGAGTCACTGGTTCAATTCCCGGCTTGGGTCACTGTCTGTGCGGAGTCTGCACGTTCTCCCCGTGTAGTGTGGGTTTCCTCCGGGTGCTCCGGTTTCCTCCCACAGTCCAAAGATGTGCTGGTTAGGTGGATTGGCCATGATAAATTACCCTTAGTGTCCAAAAAGATTAGGTGAGGTTGCGGGTATAGGGTGGAGGCATAGGATGCTCTTTCCAAGGGTCGTGCAGACTCGATGGGTTGATAGGCCTCCTTTTGCACTGTAAATTCTATGATTCTATGAAGTAAGAGTCAATGTGTGTGGAACCCAAACCTCAGTGAGAGTCAGTAAGTGTGGAGCTGTACCGTAGTGGGAGTCAGTGTGTGTGGGATCCACATCCTAGTGGGAGTCGGTGTGTTTATGAAACCCGTACCCCAGTGGAAGTCAGTAAGTGTGAAGCTGTACCCCAGTGAGAGTCAGTGTGTGTGGAATCGTACCCCAGTGAGAGTCAGGGTGTGTGTGGAACCCGTACCCCAGTGAGAGTCAGTGTGTGTGGAACCCGTACCCCACTGAGAGTTAGTGTGCGTGGAACCCGTACCCCAGTGAGAGTCAGTGTGTGTGGAACCCGTACCCCAGTGAGAGTCAGTGTGTGTGGAGCTGTACCCCAGTTAGAGTCAGTGTGCATGGAACCGTACCCCAGTGAAAGTCAGTGTGTCTGGAACTGCACCCCAGTGAAAGCCAGTGTGTGTGAACCCGTACCCCAGTGAGAGTCAGTGTGTGTGGAACCCATACCCCACTGGGAGTCAGTGTGTGTGGAACCCGTACCCCAGTGTGAGTCAGTGTGTGTGGGACCCTTACCCCAGTGAGAGCCAGTGAGTGTGGAACCCATACCCCAGTGAGAGTCAGTGTTTGTGGAACTGTACCCCAGTGAGTGTCAGTGTGTGTGGATCCCGTACCTCAGTGGGAGTCAGTGTGTGGAACTGCACCCCAGTGAGAGCCAGTGTGTGTGTAACCCGTACCCCAGTGAGAGCCAGTGAGTGTGGGATCCATACCACAGTGGGAGTCAGTGTGTGTGGAACCCATACCCCAGAGAAGGTCACTGTGTTGGAACCCGTACCCCAGTGAGAGTCAGTGTGTGTGGAACTGTACCCCAGTGAGAGTCCGTGTGTGTGGAACCCATACCCCAGTGAGAGTCAGTGTTTGTGGAACTGTACCCCAGTGAGAGTCAGTGTGTGTGGACCCCGTACCCCAGTGAGAGTCAGTGTGTGTGGAACTGTACCCCGGTGAGAGTCAGTGAGTGTGGAACCCATACCCCAGTGAGAGTCAGTGTTTGTGGGATCCATACCCCAGTGGCAGTCAGTGTGTGTGGAACCAGTTCCCGAGTGAGAGTCAGTGTGTGTGGAACCCGTACCCCAGTGAGAGTCAGTGTGTGTGCAACTCTACCAGTGAGAGACAGGGTTTGTGGTATTGTACCTCCTTCCGAGTCGGTATGTATGGAACCCAAGTGGCTTTCAGTGTGTGTGGAACCCATACCCCAGTGGGAGTCAGGATGAGTACTTGGCAGCACGGTAGCACAGTGGTTAGCACAGTTGCTTCACAGCTCCAGAGTCACTGGTTCAATTCCCGGCTTGGGTCACTGTCTGTGCGGAGTCTGCACGTTCTCCCCGTGTAGTGTGGGTTTCCTCCGGGTGCTCCGGTTTCCTCCCACAGTCCAAAGATGTGCTGGTTAGGTGGATTGGCCATGATAAATTACCCTTAGTGTCCAAAAAGATTAGGTGAGGTTGCGGGTATAGGGTGGAGGCATAGGATGCTCTTTCCAAGGGTCGTGCAGACTCGATGGGTTGATAGGCCTCCTTTTGCACTGTAAATTCTATGATTCTATGAAGTAAGAGTCAATGTGTGTGGAACCCAAACCTCAGTGAGAGTCAGTAAGTGTGGAGCTGTACCGTAGTGGGAGTCAGTGTGTGTGGGATCCACATCCTAGTGGGAGTCGGTGTGTTTATGAAACCCGTACCCCAGTGGAAGTCAGTAAGTGTGGAGCTTTACCCCAGTGAGAGTCAGTGTGTGTGGAATCGTACCCCAGTGAGAGTCAGGGTGTGTGTGGAACCCGTACCCCAGTGAGAGTCAGTGTGTGTGGAACCCGTACCCCACTGAGAGTTAGTGTGTGTGGAACCCGTACCCTGGTGGGAGTCAATGTGTGTGAAATCCGTACCTCATGAGTTTGGAATCCATATCCCAGTGAACTTAGGGGCTAAAGGTAGACAAGTCTCCTGGCCCTGATGGAATGCATCCCAGAGTGCTAAAAGAGATGGCTAGGGAAATTGCAGATGCACTAGTGATAATTTACCGAAATTCACTAGACTCTGGGGTGGTCCCGGTGGATTGGAAATTAGCAAACGTGACACCACTGTTTAAAAAAGGAGGTAGGCAGAAAGCAGGAAATTATAGGCCAGTGAGTTTAACTTCGGTAATAGGGAAGATGCTGGAATCTATCATCAAGGAAGAAATTGCGAGGCATCTGGATAGAAATTGTCCCATTGGGCAGACGCAGCATGGGTTCGTAAAAGGCAGGTCGTGCCTAACTAATTTAGTGGAATTTTTTGAGGACATTACCAGTGCAGTAGATAACGGGGAGCCGATGGATGTGGTATATCTGGATTTCCAGAAAGCCTTTGACAAGGTGCCACACAAAAGGTTGCTGCATAAGATAAAGATGCATGGCATTAAGGGTAAAGTAGTAGCATGGATAGAGGATTGGTTAATTAATAGAAAGCAAAGAGTTGGGATAAATGGGTGTTTCTCTGGTTGGCAATCAGTAGCTAGTGGTGTCCCTCAGGGATCCGTGTTGGGCCCACAATTGTTCACAATTTACATTGATGATTTGGAGTTGGGGACCAAGGGCAATGTGTCCAAGTTTGCAGATGACACTAAGATGAGTGGTAAAGCGAAAAGTGCAGAGGATACTGGAAGTCTGCAGAGGGATTTGGATAGGTTAAGTGAATGGGCTCGGGTCTGGCAGATGGAATACAATGTTGACAAATGTGAGGTTATCCATTTTGGTAGAAATAACAGCAAACGGGATTATTATTTAAACGATAAAATATTAAAGCATGCCGCTGTTCAGAGAGACTCGGGTGTGCTAGTGCATGAGTCACAGAAGGTTGGTTTACAAGTGCAACAGGTGATTAAGAAGGCAAATGGAATTTTGTCCTTCATTGCTAGAGGGATGGAGTTTAAGACTAGGGAGGATATGTTGCAATTGTATAAGGTGTTAGTGCGGCCACACCTGGAGTATTGTGTTCAGTTTTGGTCTCCTTACTTGAGAAAGGACGTACTGGCGCTGGAGGGTGTGCAGAGGAGATTCACTAGGTTAATCCCAGAGCTGAAGGGGTTGGATTATGAGGAGAGGTTGAGTAGACTGGGACTGTACTCGTTGGAATTTAGAAGGATGAGGGGGGATCTTATAGAAACATTTAAAATTATGAAGGGAATAGATAGGATAGATGCGGGCAGGTTGTTTCCACTGGCGGGTGACAGCAGAACTAGGGGGCATAGCCTCAAAATAAGGGGAAGTAGATTTAGAACTGAGTTTAGGAGGAACTTCTTCACCCAAAGGGTTGTGAATCTATGGAATTCCTTGCCCAGTGAAGCAGTTGAGGCTCCTTCATTACATGTTTTTAAGGTAAAGATAGATAGTTTTTTGAAGAATAAAGGGATTAAGGGTTATGGTGTTCGGGCCGGAAAGTGGAGCTGAGTCCACAAAAGATCAGCCATGATCTAATTGAATGGCGGAGCAGGCTCGAGGGGCCAGATGGCCTACTCCTGTTCCTAGTTCTTATGTTCTTATCTTATGTTCTTATGTTCGAGTCAGTGTGTGTGGAATAAAGATGCCAGAAAGATTTCCTTTATAGTGCCAGAGAAACATGCCGAACCTGCTTTCAACTGGCAACAGCCTAACTTTAACAAAACTGACCTGACTGAAACGTACCAGACACGAGACGCATCATTTAGCCCATATACACATTTGTTCAACTTCCAGAGTACCCCTCCTGTGTTAGCTGCCTCTTTAGGAGGACGGAGGAAAATGTCTCTCTGGAGCTGATGCCCTTGCAAAAAGGCAGCTTTTATATCTATATGGCATTCCCATGCCTTTGTGGCTAATAGAGCCAAGAAGATCTTTAAAATAACCTTTCCTGCCGTAGGTGAATCTACCCTTAAATCCTTATCTTCTAAGTTTTCTTCAAATCCCCTTGCCACAAGCCTGGCATTTGCCTTATAAGTTCCATCCGGAAGAACCTTTTCCGTACAAATCCATCTGTGGGATAGAGCTTCCCATCTGTGGGAAAAAGTCCCCTATCCGGTACTTCCGTGTATACCCCAAATTCACTCCAGTTCTTGCTGTTTGGCATCTTTGATAACTTTTTCATCTAATTTTATGGAAGCCACCATATTCTCACGTGCATGTGGGCTTCTACTCCTGTCAGTATTTATAGTCTTGCTCATGTTCCGGGAGGTTGATAAACTACATTCCCTCTCGCGCCTGGTATCTCGTTCTGTACTGCTACTGCTTGATCTTTCCCATCTGCTGTTGGATGTTCATTCAATAGTTCTTGACCTTTTCCTGCAGACCTGTTCACTATCCGATGTACTATCTGAACTGGCAGTGCATTTCTCTGCCCTCCATTTTTTGAACTTCATGTTCCCAATCCATTGTCTTTACTCCCTCTGCTGAATGCTGTACATTCAACCAATGTTTATACTTTCCAGTGGCCTTCCCTGCTCTACTAATAACAGTTGCATTCTTCCATTGACTAGCCCCTTCAGGCAAGTATGTCACTTTTGTACCAACTTTTGGCAGTTGTCCTTTCAGAAAAATGGCCTGTTCCAATTCATCAGAAGTGTTGTGTTCCTCTCCTTAAACCCTGTCTATATCAGTTAACTGGTCCTCATAGTTCTGTAACACGTGCGTACCAGATGACTCTGGTTCCTCGTTATGTCTGTCTGCTCTGTCTAAATTTAAAATTTGTAATCTGTATCCATTATCCTTGATGAATGTACCCTAACAGTTTGATTGCCATGTTGCAAAATAATTGTTTTGCCATCTATGCCTATGATCTTCCCTGGGCCTTTCCATTCATTAAAATTGTATACTATGTCTCCTTGCTGAAAAACGGTATTTGATGGCCGTACATTATGCCTTAAAGCTCTGTGAATTCTTTCAGAGACTTCTGCTTCCAAAAAACCTTTTATTCTGCTATGTCAGGCATTTACATGTTCAGCAAAGGCAGGGCTAATTGTAGTCCCTTCCCAAGCTGGAGGCTGGTCATCCAAAATGGAGGGAATTTTAGGATTTCTACCAAACACTAATTGATAAGGACTATAGCCCCCAACCATCTGCAATGAATTCTTTGCATGTACCGCCCATACTAAAGCTGAATTTAGCTTGCAGTTTGGTCTATCTGCTAAAATTTTCCAGAGCACGTCATCTATTATCGCATGGTTTCTTTCACACACACCATAACTAAATGGGCTTTCTGCAGCTGTATTCATAACTGTGATATTAATGTTTTCACACATATCCCTAAACTCATCATTAGCAAATTCACCCCATTGTTCGTAAGAAATTTTGCCGGTGGGCCCATTCGTGTCCCTATCCATTTTCCACGATTTGATCCAGAATTACTCTTTTCTTTACTTCATACAAAATCGTTGATTGCCTAAATCTGATTGCTAAATCTACAAAATGCAAAATAAATATATGATAGGCTTTATCCCAGATCTTAACTGCACGTCCTCCCCCTGTGTGCGTGGGTTTCCTCCGGGTGCTCCGGTTTCCTCCCACAGTCCAAAGATGTGCGGGTTAGGTGGATTGGCCATGCTAAATTGCCCGTAGTGTCCTAATAAAAGTAAGGTTAAGTGGGGGGGTTGTTAGGTTACGGGTATAGGGTGGATAGGTGGGTTTGAGTAGGGTGATCATGGCTCGGCACAACATTGAGGGCCGAAGGGCCTGTTCTGTGCTGTACTGTTCTATGTTCTATGTTAATGTCCATGGCCACAATGTCGTTAAAATTCTTGGCCAAAGGTAGGGTTACAATCGGTCGTGCTGATGTCCTTCTGTACTTCCTACAAACTTCACAGTGGTCACTAACCTGTTCTATCAGTTTAGTATTGTCGTCATCCCTTACCCCTGCATCCTTCAATAAATTTTTCAGCCTCCGAGGAGACGGATGTGCAAAATGCCTATGCAGTTTTAATACAACAAGCTTTTTATCAGCTAAAGTCTAATTTTCAACTGCCATTAACACATCCTTAACAACTGTATTTGAAATATTATTTGTCAGTAATGGAATACAATAGTGTCCCGACTGTGTAAATTGTAAGTCCACCATCTTTGAAAACTGTTGCTTTATTCTGTTCCATATCCAGTTTTATGTGTGCTTTCTTCATCAACGGTCTGCTCAGAAGCAAAGGTATCTCACTTGATACAACATCCGTGCTAATGAAATGATTCACTCCGGCAATATTGCAAGGGATCACCGCTCTTTTCAGCGACTTCAGAGTATTATCCCCAACCTGAAACTTGTGGAACTTTCAAATTCCTTAACCTTGTTACGATTTTCAGCATTTCAAGGAGTCCAGGTAACATTTTAACCAGTCAATTCCACACACAGTAGATGTGTAGCCACTGTCCAATACAGCACGATTGAAAGATTCTGCAACCAACACCCTCATTACCGGGGTAAAACTGCTTGTTAATAGGACAATGCCTTCTTTCTGGTCACTATCTTTTTCCTCTTCTGACTCTTCCGTGTCATGTGTGGCTTCAAACACTCTATTATAGCATGTTGGACAGTTGAAAGCATAATGGTATTGAGAGTTACATCAAAAACATCGATTTATCATACCCCGTGCATTTCTGGGGTTCATCTTCCTATTGTAGGTTCTAACTGGGTTTCTGTCTTCATACTTTTCCGGTCCTGATCTCCCTCTATAGTCTTGGAACCTGTTTGTAGCCGTGCGATTTCGCCATCCTGTTGGTAGTGTATCTTCCATATTCTGCTTTATTGCAGACTGACCTATTTGGGTCATAGAACATAGAACATTGCAGCGCAGTACAGGCCCTTTGGCCCTCGATGTTGCCGACCTGTGAAACCCCTCTAAAGCCCATCTACACTGTTCCCTTATCATCCATATGTCTATCCAATGACCATTTGAATGCTCTCAGTGTTGGCGAGTCCACTACTGTTGCAGGCAGGGCATTCCACGCCCTTATTACTCTCTGAGTAAAGAACCTACCTCTGACATCTGTCCTATATCTATCTCCCCTCAATTTAAAGCTATGTCCCCTCGTGCTAGACATCACCATCCAAGGAAAAAGGCTCTCACTGTCCACCCTATCTAATCCTCTGATCATCAGAGCCAACGGAATCAAATGTTTCGCCAGGAACTTTTTTTAAAGCTTCTGTCATCTGATCAACTAAGGTATCCTTATCCGCAAACTAAACTCCTGTCAAAACCAGGAGCCTATCCATGTTGCTCACTCTAGCACAGTCAAGTAATTTAAAGGCCAACACTGACTGGAAATTCCAGGTTGTGTTTCTGCAGCCTTTTATATAGTCTGCCAAATTCCATTATATAGTCTTCCATGGAGAAATCCTCCATTTTCCGGAACCTATCAAAATCCGACAATGCTTCATACGCACTTAACAAGTCATCCTTTTTCAAAATCTTATCCATGTAACGCAATAGAGTCTCCAGACCATCTTCTGAGTCTAACTCTTCCAATTCCAGCTCAGTAAACACTTTGCTTCGTATTTTACTGTCATAAGGTAGAGAAAGAGCCAATCCTTATTTTCTCTTTCCCAAGGCAGTTATTCCACATAACTACTGCACTTCTCCACTGACTGTACGATCCCCTTTCAGAAAATAAAAGGGATAGTCATATCCGGCCTTCTTTATCCTAGGGTCAGCCATATATCTGTTTTTTTTCTTCTCACTCACTCCTTGGTTTGGTCTGGAAAAGTTGTATTTTTCAGTCCTTCACATTTACACGGCAACCATCCTCTGCTACCATTTGATAAACGTTTAGCTGCTGTTGTATAAAGAGTCAAAGGTTCTGCTCCTTTTCCACAAACAGCTTTAATTTACTACAACAGACTATGTACAAAACTCTAACATCACATCACCTGACACAAAGGCCATCTGTAGCCCCTTTACATATCAGTGTCAATTATTGGATACTTAACATAAATGAGACAACTAATTGGAATGTCTCTTAACCCATTACTTAACACTGATCAGCGGGCCGGCCTCTCTGTCTCCCGGCCGCCTTTCTTCCGCGCCGGCGCCTGTACTCCTGCGCCATGTTGGGTTGGGACCGGTGCGGACAAGGGAGACACCGCGCATGCGCGGAAAACGTGCCAGTGGAACTGCGCATGTGCGGGTTTGCGCTGGACCCACTGCGCATGCACGCGTCCTCCGGCACCCAGTCTACGGCCAGATCAGCAGCTGGAGCGACGTGAAGCGTTCCAGCGCCCTGATGGCTCCCTGTAGGGGCCAGAATTGTTGATCCTGGGGCCGTATTGGGGCCGTATTGGTAGCATTGTGGATAGCACAATCGCTTCACAGCTCCAGGGTCCCAGGTTCGATTCCGGCTTGGGTCACTGTCTGTGCGGAGTCTGCACATCCTCCCCATGTGTGCGTGGGTTTCCTCCGGGTGCTCCGGTTTCCTCCCACGGTCCAAAGATGTGCAGGTCAGGTGGATTGGCCATGCTAAAATTGCCCTTAGTGTCCAAAATTGCCCTTAGTGTTGGGTGGGGTTACTGGGTTATGGGGATAGGGTGGAGGTGTTGACCTTGGGTAGGATGCTCTTTCCAAGAGCCGGTGCAGACTCGATGGGCCGAATGGCCTCCTTCTGCACTGTAAATTCTATGTAATATAAATCTATGTATTGACGCCATCGAGAATCCCGCCCAATTTGTGGAACAGCACCCCAGTGCTGTTCCACTGGGGTTAGGGTTAGGGTTAGGGTTAGGTTAAGGGACTGTTCTCGAGTGACAGCTTTACCCAAAACACTACTTACGTAGTGTCTCCCACCCATCCTCCTCCTCTAACCAAAAAAAAAAGTTCTGTCCGTTGGATTGCAAAACTAACAAGTTTTTTTATTTTTATTTTTCAGTAGTTGGGAAGTTAGTTCAGTGGGAATGGAGGCTAGGGCAGTTGAATGTTCCTCCTGCAGAATGTGGGAGGAAAGGGTCACCTCTAGTGTCCCTTCTGACTACATCTGCGGGAAGTGCACCCAACTCCAGCTCCTCGAGAGCCGCATTAGGGACCTGGAGCTGGAGCTGGATGAACTTCGGATCATTTGGGAGGCGGAGGAGGTTATTGAGAGGAGTTATAGGGAGGTAGTCACACCTCAGGTAAAAGAAGAAAGTTGATGGGTTACCGTCAGGGGAGGGAGAGGGAACCGGCAGGCAGTGCAGGGATCCCCTGTGGTCGTTCCCCTCTATAACAAGTATACCGTTTTGGATACTGTTGCGGGGGACGACTTACCAGGGGTAAGCAATAGGGCACAGGTCTCTGGCACAGAGTCTGTCCCTGTTGCTCAGAAGGGAAGGGAGAAGAGGAACATAGAACAGTACAGCACAGAACAGGCCCTTCGGCCCTCGATGTTGTGCCGAGCCATGATCACCCTACTCAAACCTACGTATCCACCCTATACCCGTAACCCAACAACCCCCCCCTTAACCTTACTTTTTAGGACACTACGGGCAATTTAGCATGGCCAATCCTCCTAACCCGCACATCTTTGAACTGTGGGAGGAAACCGGAGCACCCGGAGGAAACCCACGCACATACGGGGAGGACGTGCAGACTCCGCACAGACAGTGACCAGCCGGGAATCGAACCTGGGACCCTGGAGCTGTGAAGCATTTATGCTAACCACCATGCTTCCGTGCTGCCCTTGTCATTGGGGACTCCATAGTTAGAGGAACAGACAGGAGGTTCTGTGGGAACGAAAGAGACTCACGGTTGGTGTGTTGCCTCCCAGGTGCCAGGGTTCGTGATGTCTCTGATCGTGTTTTTGGGATCCTTAAGGGGGAGGGGGAGCAGCCCCAAGTCGTGGTCCACATAGGTACCAACGACATAGGTAGGAAGAGAGATGGGGATTTGAGACAGAAATTCAGGGAGCTAGGGTGGAAGCTGAGAGCAAGAACAGAGTTGTTATCTCTGGGTTGTTACTTGTGCCACGTGCTAGCGACGTGAGAAATAAGGAGAGGGAGGAGTTGAACACGTGGCTATAGGGATGGTGCAGGAGGGAGAGTTTTGGTTTCCTGGATAATTGGGGCTCATTCTGGGGTAGGTGGGACCTCTACAAACAGGATGGTCTTCACCTGAACCAGAGGGGTACCAATATCCTGGGGGGGGAGATTTGCTAGTGCTCTTCGGGGGGGTTTAAACTAATTCAGCAGGGGGATGGGAACCTAAATTGTAGTCCCAGTGTACAGGATGTTGAGAGTAGTGAGGTCAGGGATAGGGTTAAAAGTTCGAAAGAGGGCACCGGCAAGCAGGACGCTGGTTTGAAGTGTGTCTACTTCAACGCCAGGAGCATCCGGAATAAGGTGGGTGAGCTTGCAGCATGGGTTGGTACCTGGGATCTCGATGTTGTGGCGATTTCCGAGACATGGGTAGAGCAGGGACAGGAATGGCTGTTGCAGGTTCCAGGATTTAGATGTTTCTGTAAGAACAGAGAAGATGGTAAAAGAGGGGGTGTGTGGCATTGTTAATCAAGGAAAGTATTACGGCGGTAGAAAGGACGCTTGAGGACTCGTCTACTGAGGCAGTATGGGCCGAGGTTAGGAACAGTAGAGGAGAGGTCACCCGGTTGGGAGTTGTCTATAGACCTCCGAATAGTTCCAGAGATGTAGAGGAAAGGATTGCAAAGACGATTCTTGACAGGAGCGAGAGTAACAGGGTAGTTGTTATGGGGGACTTTAACTTTCCAAATATTGACTGGAAATACTATAGTTCGAGTACTATAGATGGGTCAGTTTTTGTGCAGTGTGTGCAGGAGGGTTTTCTGACACAGTATGTAGACAGGCCAACAAGGGGCGAGGCCACATTGGATTTGGTACTGGGTAATGAACCCGGCCAGGTGTTAGATTTAGATGTAGGTGAGCACTTTGGTGATAGTGATCACAACTCGGTTATGTTTATTTTAGCAATGGGCAGGGATAGGTATATACCGCAAGGCAAGAATTATAGCTGGGGGAAAGGCAATTATGATGCTATTCGGCAAGATTTAGGATGTATAGGATGGGGAAGCAAACTGCAGGGGATGGGCACAATCGAAATGTGGAGCTTTTTCAAGGAACAGCTACTGCGTGTCCTTGATAAGTATGTACCTGTCAGGCAGGGAGGAAGTTGTCGAGCAAGGGAACCGTGGTTTACTAAGGAAGTTGAAGCACTTGTCAAGAGGAAGAAGAAGGCTTATGTTAGGATGAGACATGAAGGCTCAGTTAGGGCACTTGAGAGTTACAAGTTAGCCAGGAAGGACCTAAAGGGAGAGTTAAGAAGAGCGAGGAGAGGACACGAAAAGTCGTTGGCGGATAGGATCAAGGAAAACCCTAAGGCTTTTTATAGGTATATCAGGAACAAAAGAATGTCTAGAGTAAGATTAGGGCCAATTAACGATAGTAGTGGAAAGTTGTGTGTGGAATCAGAGGAGATAGGGGAAGCATTAAATGGATATTTTTCGTCAGCGTTTACACTGGAGAAAGACAATGTTGTCGAGGAGAACACTCAGGTTCAGTCGACCAGGCTAGATGGAATTGAGGTTCAAAAGGAGGAGGTGTTAGCAATTTTAGAAAATGTAAAAATAGATAAGTCCCCTGGGCCAGATGGGATTTATCCTAGGATTCTCTGGGAAGACAGGGAGGAGATTGCAGAGCCTTTGTCCTTGATCTTTATGTCGTCTTTGTCGACAGGAATAGTGCCGGAAGACTGGAGGATAGCAAATGTTGTCCCCTTGTTCAAGAAGGGGAGTAGAGACAACCCTGGTAATTATAGACCTGTGAGCCTTACTTCGGTTGTGGGTAAAATGTTGGACAAGGTTATAAGAGATAGGGTTTATAATCATCTTGAAAAGAACAAGTTGATTAGAGATACTCAACACGGTTTTGTGAAGGGTAGGTGATGTCTCACAAACCTTATTGAGTTTTTTGAGAAGGTGACCAAACAGGTGGATCAGGGTAAAGCTGTTGATGTGGTGTATATGGATTTCAGTAAGGCGTTTGATAAGGTTCCCCACGGTAGGCTATTGCAGAAAATAAGGAAGTATGGAATTGAAGGTGATTTAGCGGTTTGGATCAGTAATTGGCTAGCTGAAAGAAGACAGAGGGTGGTGGTTGATGGCAAATGTTCATCCTGGAGTTCAGTTACTAGTGGTGTACCGCAAGGATCTGTTTTGGGGCCACTGCTGTTTGTCATTTTTATAAATGACCTGGAAGAGGGTGTAGAAGGATGGGTTAGTAAATTTGCAGATGACACGAAGGTCGGTGGAGTTGTGGATAGTGCTGAAGGATGTTATAGGATACAGAGGGACATAGATAAGCTGCAGAGCTGGGCTGAGAGGTGGCAGATGGAGTTTAATGTGGAAAAGTGTGAGGTGGTTCACTTTGGAAGGAGTAACAGGAATGCAGAGTACTGGGCTAATGGCAAGATTCTTGGTAGTGTAGATGAACAGAGAGATCTCGGCATCCAGGTACATAAATCCCTGAAAGTTGCCACCCAGGTTAATAGGGCTGTTAAGAAGGCATATGGTGTGCTAGCCTTTATAAGCAGGGGGATTGAGTTTCGGAACCACAAGGTCATGCTGCAGCTGTACATAACTCTGGTGCGGCCGCTCCTGGAGTACTGCGTGCAGTTCTGGTCACCACATTATAGGAAGGATGTGGAAGCTTTGGAAAGGGTTCAGAGGAGATTTACTAGGATGTTGCCTGGTATGGAGGGGAGGTCTTACGAGGAAAGGCTCAGGGAATTGAGGTTGTTTTCGTTAGAGAGGAGAAGGCTGAGAGGTGACTTAATAGAGACATATAAGATAGTCAGAGGGTTAGATAGGGTGGACAGTGAGAGTCTTTTTCCTCGGATGGTGATGACCAACACGAGGGGACATAGCTTTAAATTGAGGGGTGATAGATATAGGACAGATGTCAGAGGCAGTTTCTTTACTCAGAGAGTAGTAGGGGTGTGGAACGCCCTGCCTGCAACAGTAGTAGACTCGCCAACTTTAAGGGCATTTAAGTGGTCACTGGATAGACATATGGGTGAAAATGGAATAGTGTAGGTCAAATAGGCTTCAGATGGTTTCACAGGTCGGCGCAACATCGAGGACCGAAGGGTCCGTACTGTGCTGTAATGTTCTATGTTCTATGACAGACACACAGGAGACAGACACACTGAGACAGACACACAGGAGACAGACACACTGAGACAGACACACAGGGGACGGACACACAGGGGACGGACACAGAGGACGGACACACATAGAACGGACACACAGGGGACGGACACAAGGGACGGACACACAGAGGACGGACACACAGAGGACGGACACACAGAGGATGGACACACAGGGGACGGACACACAGGGGACGGACACACAGAGGACGGACACACTGGATGGACACACAGAGGACGGACGCACAGAGGACGGACACACAGGGGATGGACACACAGAGGACGGACACACAGGGGACGGACACACAGAGGACGGACACACAGAGGACGGACACACAGGGGACGGACACACAGAGGACGGACACACTGGATGGACACACAGAGGACGGACGCACAGAGGACGGACACACAGGGGATGGACACACAGAGGATGGACACACAAAGGACGGACACACAGAGGACAGACACACAGAGGACGGACGCACAGAGGACGGACACACAGAGGACGGACACACAGAGGACGGACACACAGAGGACGGACGCACAGAGGACGGACACACGGGACGGACACACAGAGGACGGACACACGGGACGGATACACGGGACGGACACACAGGGGACGGACACACAGAGGACGGACACACAGAGGACGGACACACAGGGGACGGACACACAGAGGACGGACACACAGGGGACGGACACACAGAGGACGGACACACAGGGGACGGACACACAGGGGACATACACACAGAGGACAGACACACAGGGGACGGACACACAGAGGACGGACACACTGGATGGACACACAGAGGACGGACACACAGGGGACGGACACACAGAGGACGGACACACTGGATGGACACACAGAGGACGGACACACAGAGGACAGACGCACAGAGGACGGACACACAGGGGACGGACACACAGAGGACAGACACACAGAGGACGGACACACAGGGGACGGACACACAGGGGACGGACACACTGGATGGACACACAGAGGACGGACACACAGAGGACGGACACACAGGGGACGGACATACAGAGGACGGACACACAGGGGATGGACACACAGGGGACGGACACACAGGAGACGGATAGACCGGACACACAGACGGGGGTGACACAGGGACTATCTGGCCAAGGGTCGACGCAGGAGACCCCCGACTTTGGCTCCGTTGACGACATGGACTTTTCGTCACTGGTGTCACCCACACCCTCCATCATCTCAGACTATCACCTCGGTTGGGCAATTTAGTGATGAGGCTTCTGGGATACTCACTGGTGCGCAGCATACAGCCGTTCCGGTACAGCAGGTGGGGGTAGGAGCAGCCGAATGGCCGGACGGTCGGAGGGCAGCTCAGCCCCAGCAACCAGCTGTTGCCCGGACGCACCCACAGATGCGATGCAGTTAGACACCCAGGGACTAGATGACGGTAGGTTTCCTGCAGACGCAGGTGGAGGAGTCCATCCGCGTCCACGACCAGGGAGTGATGCCAATCATGACTGCCACCCAGACCGACATCGCACAGGTGGCGTCCGCGTTGGAGGCAATGGGGGCAACGGTGTTGGCCATGGGTCAGATTATGCAAGGCGTGGGGCTTCATGGACACACGTCATCCGTGGCCCAGGACAGGGCTGCCCTCTCACAGGCAGCCATGTCCCACAGCCAGCTGGTCATTGCCAATATGCTCCGGGGTCTGGCCGAGTCTCAGCAGATCCATCGCTGAGAGCATAGACGGCATTGCCCAGATGCTGGATGGTGTTGCACAAGCCCAGAGGGAGGTGGTGCAGTCCCAGACAGGGATGGCCCACTCCCTGGGCTCCATCGCTGCTAACGTTCAGACCCTGGTCGATACCAAGCAGGCCTCCAGGACTGGCAGTGCCAGGTGTCAGTGGTGCCTCGGGGCTTGTGTCCGCTCGCACCCCTGGCCCATGGAGAGGCCTGGGGGCCACCGGGCACCCTGAGGGAGGAGGAGGTGCTGGGGCCCGGGCCGATGACTCCTGCAGGCGAGGTCCCGGAGCACCACATCACCTCGGACTCCCCCCTTTCCGTCTCTGGTGCATCTGGTGGGCAGCGGGCAGAACAGGGTGGCACCATGCCATCCAGGACGCCCAAGGAGCAGCCTGGCCCATCCAGGTTGGGCCGGCCCAGGAAACGAGCGCCAACGGGGAGCCAAGTCGCAGGGCATGAGTCCCAGCAGTCCACCTCCACTCCTGTTGTACCGTCTGGGGGAGGCACAGGGATGTTGTGGTAGGACCCACAAGGCCAGGAAGTTAGACACCTAGTAAGTTGGCACGGGTGCTAGGGCACATGTATAAACCCTTTCGAATTAAACTCACTGTTACACCAATGCAAGCTGCCTCTGTGCTCTGTCTGATGCCTGCGGGGTCGGGTAGGGGACTGAGTGGCACTGTGGTCGAGCTGACACGTTGAGCCTTGGTGTGTGTAATGTGAGCCCCGCCCCCACCCCCGGACGTCCACACCACCCCGCCCCCAGCGATTCAACATGGCCATGTGATGGAGTGTCCAGCACGCATACAGGGACCACCCAGGTGGAGGGTGTAACTGTGGAATGAGTCAGACATTGTCTGACAATTTGGAGCTCAGAGCTCATTGCAGAGCAGGTTATCATCATCCTCCATGGCATTGAGCACACCCACTTCCACAAGCAACTGTGTGAGCCCAGCACGTAGTGCCGCAGGTGGATGTGTAATGGTGTTGTGCATGCGGTCATGTGGGAGCTGAGGGTGATAGGTGGTGTGGGTGGTGCATCTCATGGGTGTTGTGTTAGGTGAGGGTGCTGGGTGGTGAGGCTGTGAGGTGGTACCGTACAGTGGGGTCAGTGCCTGTGCTCAGCGAACTGCCACCCCCCCTAGTTGGTGAAACGTGCGGCAATCAACGCCTCCCGTGCTCGCTTGCCCTGCCGGTGGCGTCGTGCAGCCTCCCGTCCATATCCAACCCCCTTGTCCCGTTGATTGCCCCCCCCACCCATCCTCCTCATCTGGAGAGCTGTGCCCTTCCTCGTGCTCTTCCTGCCCCTCTGCCTCCCCCTCCCTCCTCCTCCAGCACATCGCCCCTCTGCCGGACGCAGCAGACCACGACGATGCAGCTGACCCTCTCCGACGGCTACTGGAGGGCCCTTCCAGAGCAGTCCAGGCACCTGAAACGCATCTTCAGCAGCCCAAAGCACCTCTCGACCACACCCCTGGTCGCACAATGGGCCTCATTTTAGCGGATCTCCGCGTCGGTCTGTGGCCTCCGTATAGGCATCATCAGCCACGACCACAATGGGTAACCCTTGTCACCCAGCAACCAGCCCCTCAGCCGGGGAGAGGTCTCCCTCGAACATGGCGGGGATGAACGAGTGCGCCAGGATAAAAGAGGCATGTACACTGCCCGGGTAACGGGCACAGACATGCAGAACCTTCATCTGGTGGTCACAGACCACCTGCATGTTCATGGAGTAGGACCCCTTCCTGCTCATGAACACGGCCCTGTTACCCACTGGTAGCCGCATGGCAACATGGCACCCCATCAATCACCCCCTATACCATGGGTATCCTGGCCATGGCAGCGAAGCCCGCTGCCCGGGCATCCTGGTGGGCGCGGTCCACAGGGAACTGGATGTAGCGCTCCACGATGTCATACAGGGCGTCTGTCACAGCACGGATGCACCCGTGGGTCGATGCCTGGGAGATGCCAGAGAGGTTCCCACTCGGCGACTGGAACGATCCCGCAGCATAAACGTTCAGGGCCACCGTAACCTTGACGGCCACCAGTCCCACGCGGTGCCAGCTGTGCCATCAGGTGGCAGATATGGGCGACGGTTTCCCGGCTAATCCGGAGTCTCCTCCTGCATGCCCTGCCTGGGAGGTCCTGGAAGGCCATGCGGATTCAGTAGGCACGGGGCCTCATCAGGCGCCTCCGGCGGCGTGGCACCACATACTCCTCCCCTCTCTCCCCCTCTCCCCCTCCTCCTCATCCTCATCCTGTGCCTCGCCCTCGTCGTGGTCCTCTTCCTCCTCCTCCTCCTGAGCCTGTTGGGCGGGCAGCCCTCCAGCCTGAGCGGATGCCACATGGCCCTTTGCAGCCCGTCCCTCTGCTACAGCATTCGCCGCCTCTCTGAGCCACCTGCGCTGACTCTGCCGCAGGGCTGCATGTAGGGCAGCGGCCCCCGCCATGGCTGCCAACATTGCTGGCTGGTGCCCAAACATTATGATCTTCAGAGGGTCGGGGGGTGGACAACAAGTTTAACCATGGCGCATGACCCTCTCCACAACCAGATGCCATGGGCTACATGGCCGCCCTGGTTGACAGCTTTCACCCCTGCCACGCACATCCCCCACCCTCACCCGCCCCCTCGGTGCCCCGACTACTGTTGGCCGTCCCTCCTGCTGGCGCCACTGTAGAATGGCACTGCCCTCACCGGGGGCTGCCGTGAGTGCAGCCCTGGTCCTACTCGCCGGTGGGTGCCACCGGCTGGGAAGGTAGCCCCCTGGGGGTCCGGTATCCATCTGCACGGCCGGGAGGCTTACACTCAGCCAGCACCCAGGATCGGTGCCCATCAGCCTGGCCGCTGTAATGTCGTCCATGGCTTTAGTACCACCCTGCCATGGCGGGTCATTCCCGGCCAGTGGAGATGCCCTCCGCACGCCCCCCCCGAACCTGGAGGGACTTCCCGCTCGCCCCCCCCCCCCCCCCCCCCCCCCCCCCCCCCAGCCACGTCCGTGCCCGTCCTGCCAGCCCCATGTCCCCCCCACGCCGGCCCCTACCTCCTGCTGCCGCATTGTCAGCCAGCACGCTGTCGGGACGTCGGCCCATCCGGGCCGCAGTATCGCCGGGAGCCCAGAGAATCGCTCATCGGACCACCACAGGCGATTCTCAGGGCTGCGCTGCACCTTTCACGACCACGCCATTTTCGCTTGTTCAGAGAAGTGCGAAACGGCATCGGACCGGCCTCGCGAGACTTTCCGTTGTGAACGGCGATTCTCCGAACCAGCGTGGGCTTGCAAAATCCCGCCCAGGGTGAGTGGTACTGTACCCCAGTGAGAGTCAGTGTGTGTGGTACTGTAGCCCAGTGAGAGTCAGTGTGTGTGGTACTGTACCCCAGTGAGAGTCAGTGTGTGTGGTACTGTACCCCAGTGAGAGTCAGTGTGTGTGGTACTGTACCCCAGTGAGAGTCAGTGTGTGTGGTACTGTACCCCAGTGAGAGTCAGTGTGTGTGGTACTGTACCCCAGTGAGAGTCAGTGTGTGTGGTACTGTACCCCAGTGAGAGTCAGTGTGTGTGGTACTGTACCCCAGTGAGAGACAGTGTGTGTGGAACTGTACCCCAGTGAGAGTCAGTGTCTATGGAACTGGACCCCAGTGAGAGTCAGTGTGCATGGAACTGGACCCCAGTGAGAGTCAATGTCTGTGGAACCCATACCCCAGTGAGAGTCAGTGTATGTGGAACTGTATCCAAGTGAGAGTCAGTGTGTTTGGAACCCGTACCCCAGTGAGAGTCAATGTGTGTGGAACTGTATCCCAGTGAGAGTCAGCGTGCGTGGAACTGTAGCCCAGTGAGAGTCAGTGTGTGTGGAATTGTATCCCAGTGAGAGACGGTGTGCGTGGAACTGTAGCCCAGTGAGAGTCAGCATGTGTGGAACTGTATCCCAGTGAGAGTCAATGTGTGTGGAACTGTAGCCCAGTGAGAGTCAGTGTGTGTGGAACTGTAGCCCAGTGAGAGTCAGTGTATGTGGAACCCGTACCCCAGTGAGAGTCAATGTGTGTGGAACTGTATCCCAGTGAGAGTCAACGTGCGTGGAACTGTAGCCCAGTGAGAGTCAGTGTGTGTGGAACTGTATCCCAGTGAGAGTCGGTGTGCATGGAACTGTAGCCCAGTGAGAGTCAGCATGTGTGGAACTGTATCCCAGTGAGAGTCAGTGTGCGTGGAACTGTAGCCCAGTGAGAGTCAGTGTGTGTGGAACTGTATCCCAGTGAGAGTCGGTGTGCATGGAACTGTAGCCCAGTGAGAGTCAACGTGTGTGGAACTGTAGCCCAGTAAGAGTCAGTGTGTGTGGAACTGTACCGCAGTGAGAATCAGTGTGTGTGGTACTGTAGCCCAGTGAGAGTCAGTGTGTGTGGTACTGTACCCCAGTGAGAGTCGGTGTGCATGGAACTGTAGCCCAGTGAGAGTCAGCATGTGTGGAACTGTATCCCAGTGAGAGTCAACGTGTGTGGAACTGTAGCCCAGTGAGAGTCAGCATGTGTGTGGAACTGTATCCCAGTGAGAGTCAGTGTGCGTGGAACTGTAGCCCAGTGAGAGTCAGTGTGTGTGGAACTGTATCCCAGTGAGAGTCGGTGTGCATGGAACTGTAGCCCAGTGAGAGTCAGCATGTGTGGAACTGTATCCCAGTGAGAGTCAACGTGTGTGGAACTGTAGCCCAGTAAGAGTCAGTGTGTGTGGAACTGTAGCCCAGTGAGAGTCAGTGTGTGTGGAACTGTAGCCCAGTGAGAGTCAGTGTATGTGGAACCCGTACCCCAGTGAGAGACAGTGTGTGTGGAACTGTACCCCAGTGAGAGTCAGCATGTGTGGAACTGTATCCCAGTGAGAGTCAACGTGTGTGGAACTGTAGCCCAGTAAGAGTCAGTGTGTGTGGAACTGTAGCCCAGTGAGAGTCAGTGTGTGTGGAACTGTAGCCCAGTGAGAGTCAGTGTATGTGGAACCCGTACCCCAGTGAGAGACAGTGTGTGTGGAACTGTACCCCAGTCAGAGTCAGTGTGTGTGGAACTGTATCCCAGTGAGAGTCAACGTGCGTGGAACTGTAGCCCAGTGAGAGTCAGTGTGTGTGGAACTGTATCCCAGTGAGAGTCGGTGTGCATGGAACTGTAGTCCAGTGAGAGTCAGCATGTGTGGAACTGTATCCCAGTGAGAGTCAACGTGTGTGGAACTGTAGCCCAGTAAGAGTCAGTGTGTGTGGAACTGTAGCCCAGTGAGATTCAGTGTGTGTGGAACTGTAGCCCAGTGAGAGTCAGTGTATGTGGAACCCGTACCCCAGTGAGAGACAGTGTGTGTGGAACTGTACCCCAGTCAGAGTCAGTGTGTGTGGAACTGTATCCCAGTGAGAGTCAGTGTGTGTGGAACTGTATCTCAGCGAGAGTCAGTGTATGTGGAACTGTACCCCAGTGAGAGTCAGTGTGTGTGGAACTGTATCCCAGTGAGAGTCAGTGTGTGTGGGACCCATACCCCAGTGAGAGTCAGTGTGTGTGGAACTGTATCCCAGTGAGAGTCAGTGTGTGTGGAACTGTATCCCAGTGAGAGTCAGTGTATGTGGAACTGTATCCCAGTGAGAGTCAGTGTGTGTGGAACTGTATCCCAGTGAGAGTCAGTGTATGTGGAACTGTACCCTAGTGAGAGTCAGTGTGTGTGGAACTGTGCCCCAGTGAGAGTCAGTGTGTGTGGAACTGTACCCCGTGAGAGTCAGTGTGTGTGGAACTGTATCCCAGTGAGAGTCAGTGCGTGCCTAATGTCCCAATTGTCTTTGACTCTCTTGCTCAATACAGCTCACTCTGCCCAGGTTTGCTGAAGGTGCCGAAGAGTGAATGGCCGGCTGGGTTGTCCAACTTCCTCAGCCAATGGCAACATCTCTATTCCTCGTTCATTCATTTGCATTATTCTGTACTGTGCTCTCTATAATCTCAGAGCCAGAACCTTGGCTGATGTTTCCCTTGCCAGGGTTCATGCTGTATAGTTGGTCCATTTCAGAGCTCTGCAGTTGAGATTAGCTAACAGAAAGATTTGGGAACAAGTCTGTAACCTCATGGTCTGTGACTCTTTGGCCTCTTCTCTTCTTGCCTGTCACCTCAGCAGCACACAACCTGTTCAGAAATAGGCAATAATGATACTGAATCTTGGTGTGTATAAAGTTAACTCTTGGAAGGCTGTTTGAAACACGACTCGGAGATTTGAACTGCTGACTCAGGGTCAGCTGTTGGGCTGTGACATGGACAGGGTGACGGCCAGTGGCTTTTGTCCCCTGAGAGTCAATGGTCCTGGGGATGGTCCATGCATCTATATGATAGTGTTCTTGCCGTCAGGGAAACATTCGTTTGAGATATGGGTAGAATGGAGATGTGGGTTTCTGGCACTCATAGCAGTCAGCATTTAGATGTTTCTGGAGAGGGCAGTAAGCTTTGTGCCTGACTGCAGTATTGTGATTTTATTGACAAACTGAGAAATGTGGCAGATGGAGATGGGGCTGGAGAGCTCCATATAATGGGGAATGTGGTGTATTGGAATTCTGTGCAGGAGTGAATCTGAAGGAGATCTGTCATTAGCAGTAAAGAAACCCTGTGTAGTTCTCCACTAATCATGAATATGGACTTGTAGCTGATCCCTCTCCCCTCCCCCCCACCCCTCTCTTTCAGCCTGAGTCTGTGTGGGAAGCAGCAGAGCATCAGTACCAGCGCAGTGTAACAGAGGCTGATCGCAAGCCCCTGCACAAGTCGTCAGGAGAACCCTATCAGGCTGCAGCAGAGATGGAGCCAGTGGCTGGAGGAGAACACAGTCCGTGTATGGATCAGGACAGGGACAATAAAACAACCTCGAGCCTGCCAGAGGTGAAAGAGAATGGAGTCGCGGTAACTGCAGCAACACAGTTTGGGGCAGGAAACCCAGCAACAAAAGGTCAGTGAAGAAAAAGGGGCTTTGTTATAAAACGGGTGCTTGAGATGGGTAAAAGCAGCAGAGTTAGCACAGATGGTTCAGGGCGTTGCTGCAGTCACTGCTGGAATATTCTAGCAAATACCGGCATCTTCGCCAAGGCTGCGTTTTGCAGCAATTTCTCAACATGATCTTTCATTTGCTATTAGTTATAGCTTTGCAATCCTTTTCCTGAAGATTAGTGCAACTGAACCATTCTCAAACAGACGGAACCAATTTGCACAGAGCCAATGTGTGTAACCCTTTGTGACCTGCTCTCTGGTTTTAAAAGCATCCATTCCACTGAGAGAGCCCAATCCAGAAAGAAACTGCCTCCCTGCTCCATTGTGAAAACCCCCACACCCAGAATCTGAAGGGGTTCTGTGTCTCGGCACTGTGCAGCCATTGTGCCCCGCCCCAGCTTTCACATAATGGTTAGGGCAGCAGAGGAAAGGTTCACCATCACGGTGTTACAGACAGAAAAAGGCATCCGGCTGCCAGCTCAGATTTTAGCTCTTTAGTTCTGAGAAATTGACGATACTGAATGGATGTCCTGGTTCCTGGAAGCACCATTGGCATGGCCGCCTCTCCTGTTGCTGATGTTCGCTTTTTCACACCGATTGTGTGGATTTACGATAACACCAGAGTCTCGCTTTGCCGGATAATGTGAAATATGAGATAACGAGAGAGAAGCTTGTCTTTCATCTCCACACATTGAAAAAGAGCACTACAATGGACTGTCAATTTCTTAATGTTTATCTGGTCCTATCGCACAATACCATAACTACCACCACTAACTACCACCACTAACTACCACCACTAACTACCATCACTAACTACCACCACGAACTACCACCAATAACTATTACCACTAACTACCATCACTAACTACCATCACTAACTACCATCACTAACTACCATCACTGAACAACAAGATTGTATGAGAGCAGAAGCACCAGGATAAAACACTTGGGCTGAATGAGCTGTTTCTATGCTGTTGATTCTGTATAATGTTCACCCATTATTGTTATAGAACATAGAACAGTACAGCACAGAACAGGCCCTTCGGCCCTCGATGTTGTGCCGAGCCATGATCACCCTACTCAAACCCACTTATCCACCCTATACCCCCCCCCCTTAACCTTACTTTTCAGGACACTACGGGCAATTTAGCATGGCCAATCCACCTAACCCGCACATCTTTGGACTGTGGGAGGAAACCGGAGCACCCGGAGGAAACCCACGCACACACTGGGGGGACGTGCAGACTCCGCACAGACAGTGACCCAGCCAGGAATCGAACCTGGGACCCTGGAGCTGTGAAGCATTTATGCTAACCACCATGCTACCGTGCTGCCCTAAGCATTGTCTATCAGCAATACATATACTCATTAGAAACTTACGTCAAATGTCATGGGGCTGATATTCACCCAGCAAGGCATGGTGACCTATCTGGGCATTATATTCACCCATTGGAAATGTACCCACCCATCAGTGGGGAATATATTCATCCAGCAGAACGCATACTCATCTCCCTGAGGAACCTTTACAGCCATGAAGAATATGCTGACTTATCTAAAGATACATTCTGCATTGGGAATGCACTCACCCACAGAAATCTATATTCTGCCTTCGCCTTGTAGTCACCCTTCAGTGAGGTTACATTCACACAATGGACAAGCCATGCCCACAAGGGAAGTTATACTCCCCCATTGCGAATGACACTGATCTGTGTTAGTGCTCTCGGTTGACACTGAAGAAACGCACCACTCAGCTCAACTGTCCCAGGCGTCTGAAACTCTTCATCCACCTTCATTTACCTTCCTCCACCTCCCTTCATTTCAGTCTATCAATATTCTTCTATTCCTTCCTTCCTCAAGTGTTTATCTAGCTTTCCCTTAAATGCCTCACCCACCCCCTGCAGAGGTAATGTTCCACATTCTAACCACTCTGGGTAAAATAAACTCTCCTGAATTCCTCATTGGGTGTTTTAGTTATCATTTTTTAAATAATGGCCGTTAGTTTTGGTCTCACCAACAAGTGGAAACATCTCCATATCTACTCCATTAAATCCTGCATCATTTTAAAGATCTCTATTTTGCTACCCTTCAGCCTTTGCTTTTCCTGAGAAAGGAGCCCCAGCCTATTTAATTTTTCCTGATCAAAGCTTCAGTCCTGGTATCATCTTTTATTGCAACTGATGTGTTGGGTAAGCTGGGTCTGTGAGGACTGCGTTTACTGTAGCAGTGAGAGAGACAGACTTCCAACACTTGAAGAAATGCAACTCTATTTTATTGAACTCTTAACTATTAAACATACTTTAACTGTGGGTTGACACTATGCTGACTTGACTGGAGACCTGAGGCCAACCTGACCAGACTATCTTACTACCACATGGTGGATGTTCTAGTTGTTGCTCACAGGCTCTGACTGTCTCAGAGGGTGCATCCCCAGAGAGCGGGAAAACTAGTGCCCTCTGGCTTTATAGCGGTCGTGTCCTGTCTGGTGATTGGCTGCTGTGTTCTGTGTGTTCATTGGTCATCCTGTGTGTCAATCAATGTCTGTCTGTGCACCATCATATACTTGTGTGTATATTATGACATCTCCCCCCCTTTTTGTTTACTTTTAAAAAAATGTGTATAGGTCAATAAATAGTGAGTGTGTGTCGGAGCCTGACTCTCTACAAAGTATGTGAACGTATTTACATGGGAAGGTGTCTAGTACAGATAGAGGGCATACAACAAATTAGGAAGAAACAATATGTACAGATGTGTAAACGGATCACAAGGCAATGCAACTTTCAGTCTATAAATTCAGTCTCTGTGGCGGGCGACGAATTCTGGTTGACCGAATGAGCATTTGGCTCTGTTGAGTTGGAGGCCATGCTCGTGGATCCTATGGAACACTCGTTTAAGGCGATCGATGTGCTCCTGAGGAGTTGTGGACCAGACAATGATGTAATTGACGTACACTCGCACTCCCTTGATGCCCTCCATCATTTGCTCCATTATTCGGTGGAACACCTCCGATGTGGAGATGATGCCAAAGGGCATCCGATTGTAACAGTAACGACCAAACAGGGTGTTAAATGTGCACAGCTTTCGACTGGACGAATCCAGCTGTATTTGCAAAAACCCCTTGGAGGCATCCAGCTTCGTGAAAAACTTGGCGTGAGCCATTTCGCTGGTGAGCTCTTCTCGTTTAGGGATAGGGTAGTGTTCCCTCATGATGTTACGGTTCAAATCTTTGGGTCAAAACAAATGCGAAGTTCCCCTGACCGTTTATTGACACAAACCATGGAGCTAACCCAGTCCGTGGGTTCCGTGACCTTAGAAATGATGCCCTGGTCCTGGAGGTCTTGCTGCTTGAGGCAGTCCTTAAGGGGCACCGGCACCCGTCGCGGTGCATGAACCACAGGTGTGGCATTCGGTTTCAGAAGTATCTTGTATCTGTAGGGGAGTGTGCCCATACCTTCGAAGACGCTGTGATATTGTGCTATGATGTCATCTAATTGGGTTTGGAAGTTGACATCTGGCGAGGCCGTTGCCTCAGCGGGCGACATGGTGTGAACCCGCTGCACAAGATTCAAGGTTTTGCAGGCCTGAGCACTGAGCAAGGAAGCTTTGTTGGACCCTACAATTTCAAAACGCAGGGTTGCTTTTGAAGAACGATGGAATACCACAAGCTGGTATGAGCCACTGGCAGCAATGGCATTGCCATTGTAGTCAAGAAGCTGGCAGGCCGGTGGAAGAATGCTCGGCTTGACGCGGATGGTATCAAGGTCAGACTTTGAAATGAGGTTCGCTGAAGTGCTGGTGTCCAGCCTGAAGCGTATGCGAGCCTTGTTGACCGTAAGGGTGGCACACCACTCATCGTCCGGATCAATGCTCATCACTGGGAGTTGTTTAACCTTTCTGGCAGAAAGCATCGTATGCTTCGTGATGATGCCCACCCGGAATGGGGATGTGAGGTCCTCGATATCAGGATCTGGAACCATGTCAGAGTCGGAGTCTGCAACGGGTTGCTGCACTGACCGGATGTTCCTGCGCTGCTGCTGGGATCGATGTGTGGTGGGCAGTTGAGCAGATCTGCACAGGGCTGCGTAGTGGCCAAGCTTGCTACACTGGAGACAGCATCGAGATTTCGTGGGACATTGCCGCTTTAAGTGGGCGGAGCCACAGTTGTTGCACGTCATGGCGCCGACGTCAGGACGCTCTGTACGCCACTGTGTATGCGCGGTGCGGTCGAACGATGTGCGCACCTGCGCAGTTCAGTCGTCGGCCTCGCCGTCCCCTTGGTCGTTGCGCGCACGCGCAGGAGCCCGGGTAAAGCGCGCAAAATGGCCGCTCTCATCCAGACTTAGGCCCTGGAGCTGTTTTATGGCCTGCATCCGCTCCGCATCATGGGGGCCTTGCCGCGCCGTCTCTGCCGCCTTGATATGGGAGTACCGGTTAATAGCGTGCTCATGCAGTACGCAGGTTTCGATGGCGATGGTGAGGGTGAGCTGCTTAACTTTAAGGAGCTCTGGCGAAGGGGATCGGATTGGACCCCGAACACGATCTGGTCGCGGACTGCGCGAGGATACGGAGATGGGTTAAGAAGGACTGAAAAGATTAATCCTTACCCTGAAGCCTCTGCTGGAACACGTAGCGATCAAAGCTCTCATTGACTTCGATGTCACAGTGGCTGTCGAACTTCAGCAGGACTGTTTTAAACTTTGTCTTGTCCTCACCCTCAGCAAAGGTGAGGGAGTTAAAGATGTGGATAACGTGGTCCCCGGCTGTAGAGAGCAAGAGAGCAATCTTTCTGGCATCCGATGCGGCTTCGAGGTCGGTGGCTTTGAGATACAGCTGGAACTTCTGCTTAAACATCTTCCAGTTGGCACCGAGGTTGCCGGCGATGCGGAGCTACGGTGGAGGGCGAACGCTGTCCATGTTACCGGATGGCTGATCGCTGGTTAAAGACAGACTATCTCAAGGTTGGTCCGTCAAACTCGAACATGACTCACTGGTACCATGATGTGTTGGGTAAGCTGGGTCTGCGAGGACTGCGTTTATAGCAGTGAGAGAGACAGGCTTCCAACACTTGAAGAAATGCAACTCTATTTTATTGAACTCTTAACTATCATACATACTTAAACTGTGGGTTGACACTATGCTGACTTTACTGGAGATCTGAGGCTAACCTGACCAGACTATCTTACTACCACATGGTGGATGTTCTCGTTGTTGCTCACGGGCTCTGACTGTCTCAGAGGCTGGATCCCAAGAGAGCGGGAAAACTAGTGCCCTCTGAATTTATAGTGGTCGTGTCCTGTCTGGTGATTGGCTGCTGTGTTCTGTGTGTTCATTGGTCATCCTGTGTGTCAATCACTGCCTGTCTGTGCACCATCATATACTTGTGTGTATATTATGACAGCAACTTCTCCAGTACCTCTGTATTTTTGTATTCATTTACCGGATGTGGGCTTCATTGGGTAGGCCGGCATTTATTTCCCATCTCAAGTTGCCCTTGAGAAGATGGTAGAGTCACCTTCTTGAACCGCTGCAGTAGGTACACCCCGGGTGCTGTCAGGGAGAGAGTTCCAGGATTTTGACCCAGTGACAGTGAAGGAACAGCAATATATTTCCAAGGCAGGATGATGAGTGACTTGGAGATGAACCTCCAGGTGATAGTGATCCTCTGTATCAGCTGCCCTTGTCCTTCCAGCTGGCAGTGGTCATGGTTTGAAAGGTGCTGACTAAGGAGCCTTGATGAGTTCCTGGTGCATCTTGTAGATGATGCACACGGCTGCTACTGTGCATTGGTGGCGGAGGGAGTGAATATTTGTGGAACAGGGAACAATCGAGCGGGTTGCTTTGTCCTGGATAATGGCGAGATTCTTAAGAGTTGTTGGAGTTGCACTCTTCAATGGCAAGTGGGGAGTATTCCATCACACTTTTGACTTGTACTTTGGAGGTAGTGGACAGGCTTTGAGAAGTCAAGAGGTGAGTTACTTACTGCAGAATTCTTAGTCTCTGACCTGCTCTTGAAGCCACAGTCTTTGTACTGCTGATCCAGTTCAGTTTCTGGTCAGTGGCAAGCCCCAGGATATTGATGGTGGGCGATTCAGCGATGATAATGCCATTGAATATCAAGGGACGATGATTAGATTCTCTTTTGTTGGAGATGGTCATTGCCTGGCATTTGTGTAGCACAAATGTTACTTGCCACTTGGCCATCCATCTGGATATTGTCAAGCTGTTTCTGCATTTGGACATTGTCTGTGTCCACTTAATAATATGAAAACCAGAACTGTTCAAGTACTACAAGTGTGTCTAACCAGGTCTGGTTGGAGTTTCGCTGCTAACCCATAAGAAATAAATTTTGTTTGCTTTTACATGGCCTTATTAATCTGTGATTATATTTTATTCTATTGCCCCATTTTGACACTTATTTTCAAAGGAAAATATGAAAATATTATTCCTTCCAAACGGTACCACTTCACACAGCTATTTAAAAAAAAAAAATTTAGAGCACCCTATTATTTATTTCCAATTGAGGGTCAATTTAGCATGGCCAATCCACCTAACCTGCACATCTTTGAATTGTGGGGGTGAGACCCACGCAGGCACAGGGAGAATGTGCAAACTCCACACGGACAGTGACCCAGGGCCGGGATCGAACCCGGGTCCTTGGCACTTTGCACAGCTAGACTGAAATTCATCCATCCATCCATCATCATTCCTCAAGATTATTAATTTGGTCTTGTAATTTGTCGTGTGCTCCTCCGGGATTTCCCTAAATTTGCTGTTGATTGCATATTTTTGAAATGGTTGTTCCAATTTTCACAGTAACTTCATTGCAGCGTTAATGTAAGCCTACTTGTGGCACTACTGAAGATTATTATCATAAATTCCGAAGTCCATTGAACTGACCTAGATTATTACTTCAGGATCTCTTGAATTGATCTTTCTTAATTCATGGGATATGGGCGTCACCGGCAATACCAGCATTAATTACCCCTCCCTAATTGCCCTTGAATTGAAATCAAAGAAGTAATCATAGACATCCTATAGTGCAGAAGGAGGCCATTCAGCCCATCAAGTCTGCACCAGCCCTTGCTCCGATAGAGCATCCTACCTACGACAAATCCCCCGTCCCTATTCCTGTAACCCAACCTAACATCTGGGCTATATTAGCATGGCCAATCCAACTAACCTGCACATCTTTGGACTATGGGAGGAAACCGGAGCACTCGGAGGAAACCCACACAGACACGGGGAGAACGTGCAAGTGAAGCTTAACAGTCAGTCAAGATTGTGACCTGAAGTCAGAATTGAATCTGGGTTCCTGGCGCTGTGAGGCAGCAGTGCTAACCAGTATGCCATCATACTGAGTGACTTGCTAGGCTATTTCAGAGGGCAGTTAAGCTAAATAGCCCCTTAATTGGAAAAAAAATATTTCATGGTTCTCTTTTTTTTAAATTTAGAGTACTCAATTATTTTTTTCCAATTAATGGGCAATTTAGCATGGCCAATCCACCTACCCTGCACATCTTTGGGTTGTGGTGGTGAGACCCACGCAGGCACAGGGAGAATGTGCAAACTCCACAATGGCAGTGATCCGGGGCCTGGATCGAACTCAGTTCCTCGGCACCATGAAGCAGCAGTGCTAACCACTGCGCCACGTTGCCGCCCTCGTCTTTCATAGTTATCATTAGACTTTTAATTCCAGATTTATTTTGCGCTGTCTTCTTGAACTGCTGCAGTCCATGTGGTGTAGGTACATCTACTGTGCTGTTAGGGAGGGAATTTAAGGATTTTGACCCAGAAACAGTGAGGGAACGGCAATATATTTCCAAGTCAGGATGGTGAGTGGCTTGATGGGGAATTTGCAGGTGGTGATGTCCCCATGTATCTGCTGCCCTTATCCTTCTAGATGGCAGCAATTATGGGTTTGAAAGGTGCTATTGTGAAGCCTTGATGAGCATATGGTACACTCTGCTGCCACTGTGTGTCCATGGTGGAGGGAGTGAGTGTTTAAGGTACTGGTTGGGAATCTTTGGATGAAGTGAAACTTCTAGACTGCTTTTGGAGCTGTACTCATCCAGGCGAGTGCAGAGTATTCCACTGCACTCCTGGCATGTCCCTTGTAAAGTGAACAAGCTTTGGGGAGTCATGAGGTGAGTTACTCGCTCTGTGGTTCCTAGCCTCTGACTTTCTCTTGTAGCCACAGTATTTATATGGCTGGTCCCGCTTCTGATCAATAGTAACTCCCAGGATGTTGATGGTCGGGGATTGAGCAATGATAATGCCATTGAATGTCAAGTAGATTGTTCAACACTGGCCGTAATCTACCTGCCCGAGGCCGGCAAATGCCAGGAGATCCCTCTTCCGGGATCTACTCATTTTGCCATGCCTTGCAAGATCTAACGCAATTTCGCGAGACGTCACAATCTGAATCCCACCCATTGTGAGCGGGTTCACTATCTGGCAAAGTTGTATATTAAAACGAGACAGCTAGTCTCACACTAATATGCGCTCGCCAGATCTACCGAGGCTCTGGGATCTAACCTCTTTGCCTCAGAGATCTCCGGCGAATGCCATTCAGTGCTGGTCCCCACTGGGGACCACTGGGGACCAGACAGAACGGCACTTGGGGGGGGTCTCTCAGTGGATTGGTGGCCCACAAGTGATTGCTTTCTGGGCAGAATGGCATCCTAGCACTGCTGGACCCCCCTTGGCACCTTCAGCCTCGCATCCTGGCAGTGCCACCCCAGTGCCAGGCTGGCATTGCCAAGGTGCCCAGGTGGCACTGTTAGCTGGAATGGGCACTGCCACGGTGCCAGGCTGGCATTGTTCCCGTGCTGGGGATCAGGTCTGGGAATGCCCTGCGCATGTGAGGTTGGGGGGGGGGGCACTAGGACCCCCTAATAGGTGAGTTGGGGCATCGGGGGGGTGGGGTGGGGGGGGGTTTGGGGGTTGCATCAGGGGATTCGAGAGATTGGGACGCCATTTATAAATGGCATCTCGATCTTTTCCTGCACTGAAGAATTCCGGCGAACAGAGCTCCTTAGTGCAGGAAACATGACTAAGTGCAGCCTCGGCGGGAAATTCCCCACTGAGGCCCTGAATTGCAACAGGGTCCTGATAGCTAGCATGGTGTTCCTCTGCACTGCGAGCACAGGGAAACACCCAGCTAAAAACGCTCGTCAAAAGACTCTGTTCCAATTTGGTTAGATCGCGCCTTCTCTCTTGTACAAGATGGTCATTGCCTGATACTTGTGTGGCATAAATGTAACTTGCCACTTGTCAATCCAAGCCTGAATGTTGGCCCAGGTTCTGCTGCAGGCAGACGAGGGAATTTCCATTATTTGCAGAGCCAAGAATGCTGCTGAATATTGTGCAATCATCAGCAAACACCTCCCTCTGACCTTATAATGGAAGGGAGGTCATTGATGAAGCAGCTGAAAATGGCTGGGCCCAGGACACTACCCCACCTGCAGTGATATCCGAGAGCTGAGACGATTGACCTCCAAACACCACAACCGTCTTTTTTTGTATCAGGTATGACTCCAACCAGCGACGAGCTTCCTGATTCCCATTGATTCCAGTTTTATTCAGGCTCCTCGATGCCACATTGGATAAAAAGCTGTCCTGATGTCACTCACACCTCACCTGTGTTAGTGTTTTAGAGATGATTGTGCTAATCTGATTAATGTTGTTGAGTTAAGTACTGATCGGGATTAACGCAATTAACTTTCGTAATTTGCATCAATTTTACTGATTAGGATTAATGCTCAGTTGAGTTTAACCTGAAAGAGCTAATTTGGGATTTGATTTCATAGTTTAGCCAGAATAGTGTTAAATGTAAAGGGTATTTTTTTGTGAAATTCAGCCACATGAGCAGTCAGTGCTTAGCTGTCCAACACAATGTAACCTGTGTCTTGCACTCATCCTCTTTCAGATTCTTCTCCTATCTCAGATGAACCTGCTTCAGATGCTTCTGATGTGAAGAGTACACCATCTTCAGAGGGTAGGTTCAGCCCCATCTCTGTATTGGTAGCAACAACCTCCTCCTAAAACATGGTCAGCACCTGCTGAAAAGCCCAGAAAACCATGGAATGAAAACAGAAAATGCTGGAAATAATCAGCAGGGTGGGTAGCATCTGTGGAGAGAGAAACAGGGTCAATGGTTCAGGTTGATGACAATGGGTCATCATTTCTGTCACTAACTGTGTTTCTCTCTCCACAGATGTTGCCAGAGAGCTGTGGAGTATTTCCAGGATCTTCCTTTTTTAATTTCAGATTTCTAATCTGAGGGGCCTCACGGTAGCATGGTGGTTAGCATCAATGCTTCACAGCTCCAGGGTCCCAGGTTCGATTCCCGGCTGGGTCACTGTCTGTGTGGAGTCTGCACGTCCTCCCCGTGTGTGCGTGGGTTTCCTCCGGGTGCTCCGGTTTCCTCCCACAGTCCAAAGATGTGCGGGTTAGGTGGATTGGCCATGCTAAATTGCCCGTAGTGGAAGGTTAATGGGGGGATTGTTGGGTTACGGGTATACGGGTTACGTGGGTTTAAGTAGGGTGATCATTGCTCGGCATAACATTGAGGGCTGAAGGGCCTGTTCTGTGCTGTACTGTTCTATGTTCTAT
This sequence comes from Scyliorhinus canicula, assembly GCF_902713615.1. Classification (NCBI taxonomy): domain Eukaryota; kingdom Metazoa; phylum Chordata; class Chondrichthyes; order Carcharhiniformes; family Scyliorhinidae; genus Scyliorhinus; species Scyliorhinus canicula. The sequence goes on from NC_052164.1 coordinate 54,273,716, forward strand.
GTTCTAACATCTGCATTATTTTGCTTCTTGAAAGGCCTGGGGCTGATATTGGTATCAGGTTACCTTTGCAAGATAAAATACCAAGGACCAACACTCAACAAGACTAATTACTACCAGTACCCTCACCAAAACTAGTCCATTTATATACTCGTCACCAGCTGGTTCCCCCCCCCCCCCCAAATCAAGAAAGATACAGATCCAGTACAGTACAGTTTTCGCCAAAATACTTCTCATCAGCATTGATATTGCTCAGGCGGCACGGCGGCACAGTGCTTAGCACTGATACCTCATGGCACTGAGGACACAGGTTCGATCCCAGCCTCGGATCACTGTCCGTGTGGCGTTTGCACATTCTACCCATGTCTGTATCTATCTCACCCTCACAATCTAAAGATGTGCAGGAGAGGTGGATTGACTGCATTAAGTTGATCATTTGTGGGGAAAAAATGAATTTGGGTACTCTAAATTTATTTTAAAAAAGCATTGATATTGCTCCATTGCACATCACTGTCAGCACTGATTTGTGCTGACACTGGAGTATCCCTCATTCTCCCAGACATTAGCTTTGATACAGCTTCAATGTTAACAAAATAAGTTCCGAGATGCAAACTATATTCCAACAATGTAGCATGTATAAACATTCACACCAACATCAGCAGGAGTGAAGTCTGATAAGCTTTGATCCTTTTAAATGATGCCCACTGTTCACCCTCTATATATTGATGTTGGTTAGCTGTTGAGCGAACGTTTCATGATATGGAGCAACACCAATGGCGCGGATTTAATTCCCATACCGGCTGCTTATTCTCAACCTTCTCAACCTTCCCCCTTGCCTGAGGTGTGGTGACCCTCAGGTTAAATTACCACCAGTCAGCAATTGCTCAAATGGGAAAGCAACCTCTAGGACAACGGTGATTTTGTTCCCCAGTGTGTTCCTTTTTCCATTATTCACTCTTCCAGGTATGTTCCCTCCAAATCCTATTGCTTCCCAATTTCTCCATATATCCACTGTACCCTAACATGGTCCCTCAGATCCCACTGTTCCGCCTTGGCTCCTCTCCACATTACATTGTTGTCAATGTGCCCCCTCTGTGCTCTTGTGGTCCTGATTGTACCCCCTCCTTTTTCCCACTGTTCCCCAGTGTGTTGTCTCCATAAACTGCTGTCCCAAGAGTGTCTCTTTGAAGTTTTACCATTCTCATTGGTTCAGCCCATATAATGCTCTTCTCTGGTACCCTTCATCCTATATTCTACTTTCAATGTCGGGTCCCCTCTGCATCCCACTTTTGCCCCTGGTGTCCTTTCAAATGTCCTGCTGTTGTGCAATCTCCATCCTGTTTGTCGTCTATTCTTATGTCTCACAGTTCTCTGATTGCATCCCCTCGCACTGTTCCTCAGTATTTGTCATCTTGATGAGCCGAACTCCTTCTGCACTATATCCCACTATTCCAGTTGTCACCGCTGAGTCCCACTGTTCCCTAATATGAATGTTCATAAGTTTGTAAGATATAGAATCAGAATTAGGCAATTTGGCCCATCGAGTCTGCTCCGCCATTCGATCATGGATGATCTCATCCTGGCCTTAACTCCACCGTCCTGCCCGTTCTTCATAACCCTTCAACCCATTACCAATTAAAAGTCTGTCTAACTCCTCCTTTAATTTACTCACTGTCCCTGCATCCAACGCACTCTGGGCTAGCGAATTCCACAGATTCACATCTCCATTTTAAATTTACCACCTCTTATCCTAAAATGTCCCACAAGAGGAAGCATCTGCTCCACATCTACTTTATCCATACCTTTAATCATCTTGTAAACCTTAATTTTATCTCCCCTCAGTATTCTAAACTCAAGAGAGTGTGCTCTATATCCCTGTGTTTTCCAGTGTTTCCCCATAATGTACCACTGTTCCCAGTGTGGCATCTCACACATATTGTACACAATATGTTCCATCTATATAGGTCACAGATATGGGTTGAGAGGTGGCAGATTTAAAACTGAGATGAGGAGGAACTACTTCTCGCAGAGGGTGCTGAATTTGTGGAACTCGCTGCCCCATAGTGCGAATCACAGAAAAATACAGTGCAGAAAAGGTCATTCTGCCCATCGAGTCTGCACCACCGCATGAAAGATACCTGCTCTGCCAATTCTAATCCCTTTTGCCAGCACTTAACCCATAGTCTTGAATGTTATGACACGCCAAGTGCTCATCCAGGTACTTTTTAAAGGATGTGAGGCAATCAGCCTCTACCACCCTCCCAGGCAGTGCGTTTCTGACCATCACCACACTTTATGTAAAAAGGCTTTTCCTCAAATCTCCCCTCACCTCCGCCCCTCACCTTGAACTTGACCGACCCATCAACTAAGGGGAACTAAGGGGAATAGCTGGGGTGGAGTCTAAATCATTAAATTGTTTCAAGAACGAGATAGATATATTTTTAATTTTTTTAAATGAATTAAAGGGATATGGGGAACAGGCAGGGGGGTGGATTTGAGACCAGGAAGTGATCAGCCATGAACTGATTGAATGGCAGCGCAGGCTTGAAGGGCTGAATTGCCTACCTCTACTCCCAATTTCTATGTTCCCAAATCCCATTGCTCTCCAGTCCACCCTTAAATTCCTCCAGATTCCATTGTTCCAAATTTTTCTCAATATCCCACTGTTTGTCTAAAGTCCCTATTGACCTGCTGTTCTTGGATATACATCCTTCTTTGTTATACTGTTCACCAGTGTGTCAACTCCATAAGCTACTGTCCTTACTGTGTTCCCGCTGATTACTGTTCCCAGTGTAGTCATCTCCACATCTCACACAACCCCTCTTATGTCCTACTGATCCCTACTGGGTCCCCTCTTTGCCCCATTGTTCCCCAGCTTGTCTCCTCCATATGGGGAATGGTGCCCCAATATATGTCCCCCTTATCATATGCCCCACTATGGATCCAATGTGCCCCCGATATTTATCCCAATATATCTGTGTCCCACCCAGATACCAAGCTCTACCAAATGTGCCCCTATAATAATAATAATATTTATTGTCACAAGTAGGCTTACATTAACCCTGCAATGAAGTTACATGAAAAGCCCCTAGTTGCCACATTCCCGCGCCTGTTCGGGTACACAGAGGGAGAACTCAGAATGTCCAATTCATCTAACAACACGTCTATTGGGACTTGCCGGAGGAAACCATAGGTCCACTGTTCCCCAAAGTATCCACTCTATATAATTTATTGTTCCCCAATCTGTCTTCTCTATATCCCATTTCCTCAGTGTATTCACTCTGTATGAAATGAAATGAAATGAAAATCACTTATTGTCACAAGAAGGCTTCAAATGAAGTTACTAGGAAAACCCCTAGTCACCACATTCCGGCGCCTGTTCGGGGAGGCTGGTACGGGAATCGAACCGTGCCGCTGGCCTGCCTTGGTCTGCTTTCAAAGCCAGCGATTTAGCCCTGTGCTAAACAGCCCCTGCAATCCCAATGCATGCAGAATGCCCTCCACATCCTCCCCACATAACTAACTACACTCGACTATGTCCTCTCTATATTCCATTGTCCTCCACTGTGCCCCCAACTATATCCAACTGTTCCCTTGTCCCCCCTCTATATCCCATTTTTTCCCCAATGTGTGCTCTCTAATTATGCAATTGTTTCCAGTTTGACCCTTCCTATAGCACAGCCAGAACAGAAATAGGAAGATAGGAAGGATCAATGCGGCATGGAGCAGGAGGAAGGGCTTCAGATTTTTGGGAAATTGGCACCAGTTCTGGAGAAGGAGGGACATATTCAAAATGGACGGATTTCCCCTCACCAGGACTGGGATCAATGTCTGGGTGAGGAGGCTGATTAGTGTGATTTGGAGGATTTAAACTAAATGGTGTGGAGCTGGACACTAGCAGGTAAAAGTTGAAATGAAGGAGCAAGGTATCTGAAAGAGTGGGAGTATTGGATAGTATTGGAGAGGCAAGTAGTTCCATATTAGTTAGCAGCAAATTAAGAAATAGTGCAAGGAATACAAAGAGATCTTTCGAATGCAGATACAATATATGATAAATATGGTTAGTGATCTGCAAGCACCAATATCACGTGGGAATAAGATGTAGTCACAATAATGGAAAGGTGGATTAAAAATGGTGAGGACTGTGCTGAATGTTGAAGGACAGAAAGTGATCAGAAAGGATAGGAAATGAAACATAGAAACATAAAAATATAGCATGAGGAGGCCATTCAGCCTGTCAAGCCTGCTCTGTCATTCATTATGATCATGGCTTATAATCCAACTCAGTACATCAGTCCCACCTTCCTAGAAATGAATCGGGTAAACCTTTGCTGCAATCCCTCTGTCGCAAGAACATCCTTCCTCAGATTGTGCACACAATATTCCAGGTGTGGCCTCATCAAAGCCCTGTGTAATTGCAGCTAGACATCCCTCCTCCTGAACTCTATATCTCTATATCTCACTGTTCCCCCGTCTGTCCTCTATATATCCCACTGTTCCCCAGCCTGTCCCCTCTCTATATCCCACTGTTCCCCTGTCTGTCTCCTCTCTATATCCCACTGTTCCCCAGTGTGTCCTCTCTATATCACACTGTTCCCCACCCTGTCCCCTCTGTATATCCCACTGTTCCCCAGTCTGTCCCCTCTCCATATCTCACTGTTCCCCAGTCTGTCTCCTATCTATATCACTCTGTTCTCCAGCCTGTCCCCTCTCTTTATCCCACTATTCTTCAGCCTGTCTCCTCTCTATATCACAGTTTTCCCCGGTGTATCCTCTCTATATCCCACTGTTCCCCAATCTGTCCCCTCTCTTTATCCCACTATTCTTCAGCCTGTCTCCTCTCTATATCACAGTGTTCCCCGGTGTATCCTCTCTATATCCCACTGTTCCCCAATCTGTCCCCTCTCTATATCCCACTGTCCCCAGTGTGTCCCCTCTACATATCCCACTGTTCCGCAGTCTATCCCCTCTCTATATCCCACTGTTCCCCAGCCTGTCTCCTCTCTATATCCCACTGTTCTCCAGTCTGTCCTCTCTATATCCCACTGTTCCCCAGTCTGTCCCCTCTCTATATCCCACTATTCCCCAGTCTGTCCTCTCTATATCCCACTGTTCCCCAGTCTGTCCTCTCTATATCCCACTGTTCCCCAGTCTGTCCTCTCTATATCCCACTGTTCCCCAGTCTGTCCTCTCTCTATATCACACTGTCCCGAGTCTGTCCTCTCTATATCCCACTATTCCCCAGTCTGTCCCCTCTCTATATCCCACTGTTCCCCAGCCTGTCCCCTCTCTATATCCCACTGTTCCCCTGTCTGTCACCTCTCCATATCCCACTGTTCCCCAGTCTGTCCCCTCTCTATATCCCACTGTTCCCCAGTCTGTCACCTCTCCATATCCCACTGTTCCCCAGTCTGTCACCTCTCCATATCCCACTGTTCCCCAGTCTCTCCTCTCAATATCACACTGTTCCCCAGTCTGTCACCTCTCCATATCCCACTGTTCCCCAGTCTGTCCCCTCTCTATATCCCACTGTTCCCCAGTCTGTCACCTCTCCATATCCCACTGTTCCCCAGTCTGTCACATCTCCATATCTCACTGTTCTCCAGTCTGTCCCCTCTCCATATCCCACTGTTCCCCAGCCTGTCCCCTCTCTATATCCCGCTGTTCCCCAGCCTGTCCCCTCTCTATATCCCACTGTTCCCCAGTCTGTCACCTATCCATATCCCACTGTTCCCCAGTCTGTCCCCTCTCCATATCCCACTGTTCCCCAGTCTGTCACATCTCCATATCTCACTGTTCCCCAGTCTGTCCCCTCTCCATATCCCACTGTTCCCCAGTCTGTCACATCTCCATATCTCACTGTTCCCCAGTCTGTCACCTATCCATATCCCACTGTTCCCCAGTCTGTCCCCTCTCCATATCACACTGTTTCCCAGTGTGTCCCTCTCTATATCCCACTGTTCTCCAGTCTGTCCCCTCTCCATATCCCACTGTTCCCCAGCCTGTCCCCTCTCTATATCCCGCTGTTCCCCAGTCTGTCCCCTCTTTATATCCCACTGTTCTCCAGTCTGTCCCCTCTCTATATCACACTTTTCCCAGTGTGTCCCTCTCTATATCCCACTGTTCCCCAGCCTGTCCACTCTCTATATCCCACTGTTCCCCAGCCTGTCTCCTCTCTATATCCCACTGTTCCCCAGTCTGTCCCCTCTCTATATCCCACTGTTTCCCAGACTGTCCCCTCTCTATATCACACTGTTTGCCAGTCTGTCCCCTCTCTATATCCCACTGTTCCCCAGCCTGTCTCCTCTCTATATCACATTGTTCCCCAGTCTACCCTCTCTATGTTGCACTGTTCCCTAGTCTATCCTCTCTATGTTGCACTGTTCCCCAGTCTGTCCCCTCTCTGTATCCTACTGTCCCCCAGTCTGCACCTCTGTAATTTTGTCTGAGTGAATCATATTTGTTGTTTCATTGTTCATTTTGTGATTGATGTTTCGTTCTCTGAATTATTTCTGGACGTGCCTGTTTGGAATTGTTCTGACATTTGAGAAGCAGTGGATCCAGCTGTTGTTACTGCAGCATCCTTGGACCTTTCTTCACAAGAGGTCATCGCAGGTAAGGCTGCCGGCATGCTCTGGATACTTCACTTGTCATCTATCAGTGCTGGAAGGTCTAATAAACCCCAGATTCAGAGATTGAAAGCCAGAGCCAGCTGGCTCATACAATTGCGTTGATCGAAGAATGAGCTTGGTATATATAAAATGGGGTTGAGGGGTATGGCCACTCATTTTAAAATCCTCCATTGAAGTCCCAGTATGGCGTGCTATATATGAGCTGCAATGCCCGTTCTTTTGAAAATGCATCTGTTACTGCAGTCAGGTTTCCTGCAGACTTGACCTGGGTCTCAGGTCAACCTCCTGGCCAATGGTTGGGATTTTCCGGCCCATCCATCCATGGCACGACCTGTCATGGGGAATGTTGCGACCCTGCCAAAAATCTACTGACTCTCAGCAGCACTGGAAGATTTTAGCATATGTTTCAGGCAAACCCAGGAAACAATAATAGGGACATGAAACAAGAGTGTGTTTTTTTCCCCAATTTCTTTGGACTCTACTATTTACTAGCGATACGAATATTGGCAAGGAAGAGAAAGATGTTTGATTGGCAGTCAAGAATCATCCCATTGTAGAGTGGCACACTAGCACAGTGGTTAGCTCTGCTGCCTCAAGGTGCTGAGGACTTGAGTTCGATCCCAGTCCTGGGTCACTGTCCATGTGGAGTTTGCACATTCTCCCCGTGTCTGCGTGGGTCTCACCCCCACAACTCAAAGATGTGCAGGGTAGGTGGATTGGCCACGCTAAATTGCCCCTTAATTGGGGGAAAAAAATGGAGTACTCTAAAAAAAAATTTTTTTAAAGAATCATCCCATTGTTTAATAAAACAATCTCTTTCCAATTTATTATTGAAAGCTGAGACTCTGTGAGAATGTGAGTGATCAATGGTGCGATTGGGGAAGGTGGTGCAGCTGGGAGGTCATATGATGACATGTCACAGATCAATTCCAATCAGAGTTGGTGACACTTTGCTGGGGTTGTCCACCTGTAAATGTCTGTTTCAAGAACAGTTTCTTAAACTACAATTAGAATTATAAAATGGTTGCCTGTAGCTGACCAACCTCAATCCTTTTACTAAACCATAGTTATTGGCATTCCCCTCCTGGGGTGTGCTAATATTGGCATTTCAGTCAGCTGGATAATCCTGGCATGTAGTTACCATGGTGACATACACATCGGATTGAAATTGCCTGACCAATGATATTACATTAAGAGTGAATCATGCTGCTGGAAGCCTCATCCCTAAATGCTGCTTCAGGTTCTTTGTGACAAATTATTTGTGCGTGTGCCTCAATTTAAAAATAACCCAGAAACCAAGCTTTAGATAATTTATTATGAAACTACTGCTGGAAGTTACTTGGGTAAAAGTGATAAAGTTAACTAAAATACAGATACGAAGATCAAAACGCAGATAAAGATACTTAAAGATTAGATTTCAAATCAGTCTGTGTGAGATGGGCAGCACGATAGCGTAGTGGTTAACACAGTTGCTTCACAGCTCCAGTGTCCCAGGTTCAATTCCCGGCTTGGGTCACTGTCTGTGTGGAGTCTGCACGTTCTCCTAGTGTCTGCGTGGGTTTCCTCTGGGTGCTCCGGTTTCCTCCCACAGTCCAAAGATTTACAGGTTAGGTGGATTGGCTATGCTAAATTACCCTTGGTGTCCAAAAAGATTAAGTGGGGTTACTGGGTTGTGGGGATAGGGTGGAGGTGTGGGCTTGAGTAGGGTGCTCTTTCCAAGAGCCAGTGCAGACTCGATGGGCTGAATGGCCTCCTTCTGCACTGTTAAGTCTATGATTCTATGAGATATCAGTGTGGGCTATTGCTTGAGGAGATTTCAAATCAGTCTGTGTGAGATATCAGTGTGGGCTACTACTTGATGAGATTTCAAATCAGTCTGTGTGAAAAAAGACTATGGGCTACTGTTTGATGAGATTTCAAATCAATCTGTGTGAGATATCAGTGTGGGTTATTGTTTAATGAGATTTCAAATCAGTGTGTGAGATATCAGTGTGGGCTACTGTTTGATATTTCAAATCAGTGTGTGAGATATCAGTGCGGGCTATTGTTTGATCAGATTTCAAATCAGTCTGTATGAGATCAGAGCGTACTTTTGTTTGATGAGATTTCAAATCAGTGTGTGAGATATCAGTGCAGATTATTGCTTGAATTATTTATTTCCGGTGGAAGAAGTAGAGTTCGATTTAACAGCTGCAAAGTTGAACAGTTGGAGTTTCCTGCACAGATGTAATTGACAGGTAATTGGTAGGTAATTGATAGATAATTGGTAGATAATTATCGGTGAAGCAGATGATGGGAGACATGCCTCACAAAAATGGCTTTTTATAACCTCTTTCATGCAATCCAAAAACACAAAATGGCTGTCAGACTCTAACTGTCGAATCATGTTTCCATATTAGGTGTTAGGTTAGTCCCGATTGGGAGGAGGAGGAGGGTACAGTCCCATCCACTGTCGTTTTAACCAATTAACCTTTTTAAAGTCCCAGACACTAACTTCAATGGTTCCCATTCTCCCATGTCTCAGAAGATAAGAAGGCTATTCATACCTCTAGGAACGGCACAATGAGTTTCTGTTTACCCTTGTGGAAATGCAAATTAAATTTCAAACATCTTCAGATTTCTGCATTTGTCAACCCCCAATCCACTTTGAGCCTTCTGGAGTATAACCACATTGCAATTGTGAAAGTTCAGATAACTTTTGGCAGGCAACTTTAAGCCTTCTTCTGTCCTTTTCAAAGGAACATTAGCTTCGGTTCACAAAAATCTATAATATCACAACTGCACATTTGTGACTGATGTTTAAGCTGATATTCCAGACAGCTTGCACAATGTTGACCGGCCATCAGGTTTTCCTCAAGCACCCGCCACCAGCTGATTCAATTCACCCACCTGAACTGGCTTCCACTTGAATTGACCATAACCTGCATGCATTTCCAGGTATTCTCCCAATGTGAACATGTAACTTGATAGAATTTACAGTGCAGAAGGTGGCCATTCGTCCCAACGGGTCTGCACCGGACCTTGGAAAGAGCACCTTACGTCTCCACCCTATCCCCATAACCCAGTAACCTCACCTAACCTTTTGGAAACTAAGGGGCAATTTAACATGGCCAATCCACCTAACCCATCTTCGGACTGTGGGAGGAAACCGGAGACCTGGAGGAAACCCACGCAGGCATGGGGAGAAAGTGGAAACTCCACACAGACAGTCATCAGAGGCCGGTATTGAACCTGGGACCCTGAAGCTATGAGGCAGCAGTGCTAACCACTGTGCTACCATGCAGCCCCTGTGCAACCATGCAGCCCTGAAGTGAAGGAAGAAAACCAACCAGTGCTACTGGCAGTATTGTCCAGTCATGCAAGCCGCACCAGATCTCCAGGCCGAACCTATACTCTGGGCCGAACCAAACACGGTAGCACAGTTGTTAGCACTGCTGCTTCACAGCGCCAAAGACCTGGCTTTGATTCCCGGCTTGCGTCTCCCCATGTCTGCGTGGGTTTCCTCCAGCTGCTCCGGTTTCCTCCCACAAGTCACAGAATACTTCAGTGCAGAAGAGAACCTTTGGCCCTTCGGATCTGCACCGACGCATGAAAGGCCCACCTAATCTTACTTGCCTCGAATGTTATGGCGTGCCAAGTGCTGATCCAGGTACTTTTTGAAGGATGTGAGGCAACCTGCCTCTACCACCCTCCCAGGCCATGCATTCCAGACTGTCACCACTCTCTGTGCAAATAGGTTTTTCCTCAAATCCCTCCTAAACCTCCCGTCCCTCACTTTGAACTTGTGTCCTCTCGTAACCGACCCTTCAACTAAGGGGAACAGCTTCTCCCTATCCACCCTGTCCATACCCCTCATAATCCCCTCTCGGAAGGAGCGATCACAATATGGTGGAATTTAAAATACAGATGGAGGGTGAGAAAGTAAAATCAAATACTAGTGTTTTGTGTTTAAACCAAGGAGATTACAAGGGGATGAGAGATGAGAGAAGAACTAGCTAAGGTAGACTGGGAGCTAAGACTTTATGGTGGAACAGTTGAGGAACAGTGGAGAACCTTCCAAGCGATTTTTCACAGTGCTCAGCAAAGGTTTATACCAACAAAAAGGAAGGACGGAAGAAAGAGGGAAAATCGACCGTGGATATCTAAGGAAATAAGGGAGAGTATCAAATTGAAGGAAAAAGCATATAAAGTGGCAAAGATTGCTGGGAGATTAGAGGACTGGGAAATCTTTAGGGGGCAACAGAAAGCTACTAAAAAAGCTATAAAGAAGAGTAAGATAGAGTATGAGAGTAAACTTGCTCAGAATATAAAAACAGACAGTAAAAGTTTTTACAAATATATAAGACAAAAAAGAGTGGCTAAGGTAAATATTGGTCCTTGAGAGGATGAGAAGGGAGTTTTAATAATGGGAAATGAGGAAATGGCTGAGGAACTGAACAGGTTTTTTGGGTCGGTCTTCACAGTGGAAGACACAAATAACATGCCAGCGACTGATAGAAATGAGGCTATGACAGGTGAGGACCTTGAGAGGATTGTTATCACTAAGGAGGGAGTGATGGGCAAGCTAATAGGGCTAAAGGTAGACAAGTCTCCTGGCCCTGATGGAATGCATCCCAGAGTGCTAAAAGAGATGGCTAGGGAAATTGCAGATGCACTAGTGATAATTTACCGATATTCACTAGACTCTGGGGTGGTCCCGGTGGATTGGAAATTAGCAAACGTGACGCCACTGTTTAAAAAAGGAGGTAGGCAGAAAGCAGGAAATTATAGGCCAGTGAGTTTAACTTCGGTAATAGGGAAGATGCTGGAATCTATCATCAAGGAAGAAATTGCGAGGCATCTGGATAGAAATTGTCCCATTGGGCAGACGCAGCATGGATTCGTTAAAGGCAGGTCATGCCTAACTAATTTAGTGGAATTTTTTGAGGACATTACCAGTGCAGTAGATAACGGGGAGCCGATGGATGTGGTATATCTGGATTTCCAGAAAGCCTTTGACAAGGTGCCACACAAAAGGTTGCTGCATAAGATAAAGATGCATGGCATTAAGGGTAAAGTAGTAGCATGGATAGAGGATTGGTTAATTAATAGAAAGCAAAGAGTTGGGATAAATGGGTGTTTCTCTGGTTGGCAATCAGTAGCTAGTGGTGTCCCTCAGGGATCCGTGTTGGGCCCACAATTGTTCACAATTTACATTGATGATTTGGAGTTGGGGACCAAGGGCAATGTGTCCAAGTTTGCAGATGACACTAAGATGAGTGGTAAAGCGAAAAGTGCAGAGGATACTGGAAGTCTGCAGAGGAATTTGGATAGGTTAAGTGAATGGGCTCGGGTCTGGCAGATGGAATACAATGTTGACAAATGTGAGGTTATCCATTTTGGTAGGAATAACAGCAAACGGGATTATTATTTAAACGATAAAATATTAAAGCATGCCGCTGTTCAGAGAGACTTGGGTGTGCTAGTGCATGAGTCACAGAAGGTTGGTTTACAAGTGCAACAGGTGATTAAGAAGGCAAATGGAATTTTGTCCTTCATTGCTAGAGGGATGGAGTTTAAGACTAGGGAGGTTATGTTGCAATTGTATAAGGTGTTAGTGCGGCCACACCTGGAGTATTGTGTTCAGTTTTGGTCTCCTTATTTGAGAAAGGACGTACTGGCGCTGGAGGGTATGCAGAGGAGATTCACTAGGTTAATCCCAGAGCTGAAGGGGTTGGATTATGAGGAGAGGTTGAGTAGACTGGGACTGTACTCGTTGGAATTTAGAAGGATGAGGGGGGATCTTATAGAAACATTTAAAATTATGAAGGGAATAGATAGGATAGATGCGGGCAGGTTGTTTCCACTGGCGGGTGACACCAGAACTAGGGGGCATAGCCTCAAAATAAGGGGAAGTAGATTTAGGACTGAGTTTAGGAGGAACTTCTTCACCCAAAGGGTTGTGAATCTATGGAATTCCTTGCCCAGTGAAGCAGTTGAGGCTCCTTCATTACATGTTTTTAAGGTAAAGATAGATAGTTTTTTGAAGAATAAAGGGATTAAGGGTTATGGTGTTCGGGCCGGAAAGTGGAGCTGAGTCCACAAAAGATCAGCCATGATCTAATTGAATGGCGGAGCAGGCTCGAGGGGCCAGATGGCCTACTCCTGCTCCTAGTTCTTATGTTCTTATGTTCTTATGTAATCTTGTACGTCTCGATCAGGTCACCCGTCAGTCTTCTGTACTTCAGAGAGACATGCTTGTTAGATGAATTGGACATGCTAAATTCTCCCTCAGTGCACCCAAACAGGTGCTGTAGTGTGGCAACTCAGGTTTTTTCACAGTAACTTAATTGCAGTGATACTAATTGTGTTCGTCAGAGACTGCGTTCAAGGCCAGAACATCCTTCCTTAGGTACGGGGCCCAAAATTGCTCACAATACTCGAAATGGGGTCTGACCAGAGTCCTATACAGCCTCAGAAGTATATCCCTGAGTCGGCATGTGGCACAGTGGTTAGCACTGGAACTGCAGCACTGAGGACCCGGGTTCGAATCCCAGCCCTGGGTCACTGTCCGTGTGGAGTTTACACATTCTCCCCGTGTCTGCGTGGGTTTCACCCCCACAACCCAAAGATGTGCAGGGTAGGTGGACTGGCCACAATAAATTGCCCCTTAATTGGATAATTGTGTACTCTAAATTTAAAAAAAGAAGTGCATCCCTGCTCCTGTATTCCTGCCCTCTGTACATGAATGCTAATATTTACATTTGCCTTCTAAACCTGCATGTTAACCTTAAGAGAATCTTGAACTATGACTCCCAAATCCCTTTGTGTTTCTGATTTCTTAAGCCTTTTCCCATTTAGAAAATGATCTATGCCTCCATTCTTCCCACCAAAGTACCAATATGCCGATGGTTACACCAACATATCTGGTTGAATTTGTTCAACTTCCGCTTTCAGTTGCCTACTGTGGAAATGTGGGTCTGTCGTTCCACCTGGTACTTTTGTTAGTTCCAATCTCGCATGGCTTGGTTCATTGAAGACTTCAGTCTATCGTGTGGTTTCAAACGTATTGACTCAGCTGGAATTTTGTTCTGCAAATCTTCCAGTTCAGTTCTGATGTGATCATTTTCCTTCAGCTTGTGCATTTCATTGTACTGACATGGTCAGCAATCATCTTGTGGTTTCCTTGAATATTGTCACCCTCTCTATGGGGTCCTCTGTCTCCTTCGCTCTGGTGTCTTTTTCTGCCTTTTCTTTGGGGTCTTTTGTTGCCCTTTCTCTGTTGGCATGATCAGTGTTACCAGCCCAGGTTTTACACTTGCTCCAGCTGGTATGAGTGGCCATTGCATCCCACTATGATCTGGAACTCAAGATCTTCCTTCTTGCCACAGCATTGGGATCTCAGACTAATTTATCCTCTAGTATGAGTATCGTGCCATCACATCGCCTCAACCTCACTTTTGAGCTTTAATTTTTGGATCACCATTTTGAGCTACTTTGCACAGATCTGTGAAGGTCATTATGCTGCAGGGCACACCAGTGTCAATCTGACACTTCTTGTTCACTTGATACACTCCTTCTGGGGTCATCATTGTAACAGTCACAAACCACTTATCTCATGTAGGCGTAACTGAACCAATCTGTTGTATGGTATGCAGTTCTTCTTCAGACTTTTCTACTGAACTTTCTGGTAGCCATCTGTATGGGCTTGTTTTACAACACTTGTGTGCAAAATGATTTTGCTTCTTACAATTAAAACACTGCTTTCCCCATGCTGGGCAAACCATCTTTTTCCATGTATGCTGTCCTCTGTAGTATTTGTATCCTGTTCTTTGTCTGCAATTGCTTTGCTCTTTCAGCCAGGACTGTCCTTCAGCGTAATGCTCGTCTGCTCTGCCATACGATACTCCAGCTGATGTTTCACAACTTCCGCATATTGACATACATTCACTTTTTGGCATCAGTTTCTCATCTTTCAGTAGACTTGCTCTCATCGAGGGGTCCCTCATGCTAAAACCAATATATTTTTTTAAATAACTTTAGTGTACCCGATTCTTTTTTTCCAATTTCAAGGGGCAATTTAGCATGAATAATTCACCTACCTTGCACATCTTTTTGTGGGGGTGAGACTCACGCAGACAAGGGGAGCAAACTTCACATGGACAGTGACCCGGGGTCGAATCCAGATACTCTGCGCCGTGAGGCAGCAGTGCTCACCTCTGCGCAACCGTGCAGAGCCGGGATTGAACCTGGGACCTCAGCGCCGTGAGGCGGTTGTGCTAACCACTATGCCACCGTGCTGCCCATTAACCAATCTATTTTTAATCAGGTCATCTTTTAGCTGTCCAAATTCACATGATTCTGCCAGCTTAATTACAACTGTCACATATTATTCAATGTTTTAGTTTTCATTCTGAACTCCAGTATTGAATACATAATGTTCATATGTAACATTCAGCCGGCGTTTAAAATGTGAAATCAAGGCTTTCAAAATTTCTGTTGTCTTTTTTCTTTGCTCATCTGGTAGATTTAGAGTGGGGTACACTTTGTAGCAGTCCCTCCCCAGCAGTACTCTTATTGATTCAGGATCGTTAATCGAGTATGTTGTAATCTCCTATTTTGCCATTGTAAGTGGAAAGGCTGCCAGTTCTGACACATATTACTGTTCATTTTGACTGGAGATGGAAATGCGAAGTTTAGAAAATGTTCCATGCTCACTAACCCAGTATTTTCCATCGCTTTCTGAAGATTTGTATTTTTCTTTGAGCCTTTCTGAGCTTTATAATAATCTTCATAAGTTTCACAAGTAGGCTTACATTAACACTGCAATGAAGTTACTGTGAAAATCCCCTCCGGAGTCATCACACTCCGGCGCCTGTTCGGGTACACTGAGGGAGAATTCAGTATGTCCAATTCACATAACAAGCACGTCTTTCGGGACTTAGAACATAGAACATAGAACAGTACAGCACAGAACAGGCCCTTCGGCCCTCGATGTTGTGCCGAGCCATGATCACCCTACTCAAACCCACGTATCCACCCTATACCCGTAACCCAACAACCCCCCCCCCCCCCCCCCCCCCCACCTTACTTTTTAGGACACTACGAGCAATTTAGCATGGCCAATCCACCTAACCCGCACATCTTTGGACTGTGTGAGGAAACCGGAGCACCCGAAGGAAATCTATGCAGACACAGGGAGAACATGCAGACTCCGCACAGACAGTGACCCAAGCTGGGACCCGGGTCCCTGGTGCTGTGAAGCAACAATGATAACCATTGTGTTACTGTGCTGTCCTTTGTTTAATTTATTTTGTCCTTTTCAGCCATTTGTTTGCAGATTTTGAGCTCTCAGTGTCTTCGCTGCACTTTTTCCAGCATTCCAAAATCTATTTTTATCCACTTTTTTACATCAGGTTTCATGCATAAAGGCAGTTATACTTCTTCAGTGTGTACTCAGTGAGAGATTTATTGAACTGGCTAAAAATGGCAGCCTACAGTGCCCGCTTCATGGCAGAGTCACTATGGAAAGCCAGTTAGTCAGGCAGTACAGGATTGCATTTCCAAAACCTAATCACAACCAGTGCCACAGGCCAGAAGGTATGCTCTTCCTCGGTTCATGTCGGTAAAAAAAGGTTTGTACGCAGGCCCAAGCAGGCTGGCAACATTTATCTCACATCTCATTTATCTCATGTCCCTCTATCAGTGGATCTAACCCTCCAGAATTGCTGTGGAGATGCCAGGTTGTCTCCTGTGCACTGCTGGGGGAAAGACATCGGGGCATTATAAAAAAAATGGTTTCTTATTTTCCTTGAATATTTTTATGGATGTTATAGAAACATTGGAAAAGAGGAGAAAAAGCTTATTGGATTCTCAGGGCTGTTGGCGGCAAAAGATCTTGTGATGAAATAATGCATTCAACAGGGAATTTTCACCGAAATTTAAGTTTCTTCCAAACCAAGGTCCTAGAAATGAGGGAGAACATGTGATGACATCACATGAGCCTTGATTCTATACTATCCCCACAAGCACCATGCCTCCTTAGCCCTGGTAGACACCCGGATTATTCCATGCATTTACCAGCAATTTTCCTTCCTGTTTTCTCCAAGGAAACAAGTTCTTCCCAAGTTCAAAGTGAAGAAACGTTTGCCAGTGAGCAAGCTGCGCATAAAATCTGTTATTGTTCAATGGTTGAGTGAAAATGACTCCCGTACCCAAACGTCACTATAGCCACCAGCACTGGAGATTATTTAGGAGACGGATTTATTATCAGAGAATGAGACAGATCACAAATTCTCTGAACAGGCAGAGCATGCACAATTTAATGTTCCAACCGTTTAATGAAAATAAACAAAGTTTGTCAGCTTTGGCCCACTGCTGATGTTAAACATTAAGGGCAGAGTGAGGTGGGCAGGGATAGAGAGAGAGGAGAGAAAGAGTGATAAGCAGATAGAAGGAAAATGAGGATAGTGAAATGAAGGGAGGAGAGTGGAAGAGGGAGAAAGACAAAAGCGAAGGGATACAACAGTAAGAAGAAAGGCGAGGCAAGATAGAGGAAATTAGGTGGGGGGGGGGGGGGAGAAGCAGGTACAGATGGAGATAAAAAGGGAGAAAGAGAGGGGGGAATAGACAACAAGTGAGACAGACCTGAGAGGCTGAGAAAGTGAAGAGGAGACAGTGAGGAAAGGAGGAAGAAAGAGATCGCGGGAGAGAGGAAACAATTATAGAGAAATGAGCAGCTCTGAGACTGGAACCCACTGGGATGACAACGTGACCGTCACTCTAGCAAAACACTGCAGGTGGCCCAGCTGTTTATCATGTTACTCAGTCAGAGCAACCAGTTTCCAAAATACACACACCACTTTAATTCTTGTAAACACTGCATAATAATAGCTTGTCACATCACTGGCATTGCTGCCATCTGGAAATTCAATCCTTTAAAGTGTGAAACTGTCTCCTACATCAACTCACCTCATGAATGGGCTGATTTAGCTCACTGGGCTAAATCACTGGCTTTTAAAGCAGACCAAGCAGGCCAGCAGCACGGTTCGATTCCCGTATCTTATGAGGAAAGGCTGATGGACTTGAGGTTGTTTTCGTTAGAGAGAAGAAGGTTAAGAGGTGACTTAATAGAGGCATACAAAATGATCAGCGGGTTAGATAGGGTGGACAGCGAGAGCCTTCTCCCGCGGATGGAGGTGGCTAGCACGAGGGGACATAGCCTTAAATTGAGGGGTAATAGATATAGGACAGAGGTCAGAGGTGGGTTTTTTACGCAAAGAGTGGTGAGGCCGTGGAATGCCCTACCTGCAACAGTAGTGAACTCGCCAACATTGAGGGCATTTAAAAATTTGTTGGATAAGCATATGGATGATAAGGGCATAGTGTAGGTTAGATGGCCTTTAGTTTTTTTCCATGTCGGTGCAACATCGAGGGCCGAAGGGCCTGTACTGCGCTGTATCGTTCTATGTTCTATGTATCAGCCACCCCGAACAGGTGATGGTGACTAGGGGCTTTTCACAGTAACTTCATTGAAGCCTACTCCTGACAATAAGCGATTTTCATTTTTTATTTTTTCATTTCAAGAGAGATAGCTGAGAGGTACTGGGAGTGGAGGGAGTGAATGGAGGTGGAGGCAGAGAGTGAATGGGGAGGGAGTGATTGGAGGTGGAGGCAGCGATAATGGGTTGAGTGAGTGAATGGGGTGGAGGCAGAGAGTGATGGGGAGGGAGTGAATGAAGGTGGAGGGAGTGAATGAAGGTGGAGGGAGTGAATGGAGGTGGAGGAAGTAAATGGGGGTGGAGGGAGTGAATGAAGGTGGAGGGAGTGAATGGAGGTGGAGGGAATGAATGAGGGTGGAGGGGGTGAATGGAGGTGGAGGGAATGAATGAGAATGGAGGGGGTGAATGGAGTGAATGGGATGGAGTGAGCGAATGGTGATGGAGGGAGTGAATGAAGGAGCAGGCAGTGAATGAAGGAGCAGGCAGTCAATGGGGGTGGAGGGAGTGAATGAAGGTGGAGGGAGTGAATGGAGGTGGAGGGAATGAATGAGGGTGGAGGGAGTGAATGGAGGTGGAGGGAATGAATGAGAATGGAGGGGGTGAATGGAGTGAATGGGATGGAGTGAGCGAATGGTGATGGAGGGAGTGAATGAAGGAGCAGGCAGTGAATGAAGGAGCAGGCAGTCAATGGAGGTGGAGGGAGTAGTTTGGGGAGGGAGCGAATGGGGGAATATCAAAACTGAAGCAACTTTTCTGGTGTAAATGTGAAGATGTGGGAAGGTCCTGAGAGTGACACACCGTGTGCTGGAGCACCGCCCCCTAAACGATGCCTGCCTCACCCGGCCTATCAGGGACAGTACTACGGGAATGTACATGTCAATTACTCTGCTGAGCCAATCACAGAGGGGGCTCTTTGTGACACATCAGCGGTCACTGTGCTGTCAGCAGCAACACGCAACCAGCCCACAGCCCACCCGCAACCCACCCACAACCGGCCTGCAACCAGCCCTCAGCCCGCAACCCACCCACAACCCGCCTGCAACCAGCCCGCAGCCCACCCACAACCCGCCTGCAACCAGCCCGCAGCCCACCCACAACCCGCCTGCAACCAGCCCGCAGCCCACCCACAACCCGCCTGCAACCAGCCCGCAGCCCACCCACAACCCGCCTGCAACCAGCCCGCAGCCCACCCACAACCCGCCTGCAACCAGCCCGCAGCCCACCCACAACCCGCCTGCAACCAGCCCGCAGCCCACCCACAACCCGCCTGCAACCAGCCCGCAGCCCACCCACAACCGGCCTGCAACCAGCCCGCAGCCCACCCACAACCCGCCTGCAACCAGCCCCCAGCCCGCAACCCACCCACAACCCGCCTGCAACCAGCCCCCAACCAGCCCGCATGCGCCCACCCACAACCCGCCTGCAACCAGCCCGCAGCCCACCCACAACCCGCCTGCAACCAGCTCCCAGCCCGCAACCCACCCGCAACCCGCCTGCAACCAGCCCCCAACCAGCCCGCATGCGCCCACCCACAACCCGCCTGCAACCAGCCTGCAACTGCAGCCAGTCCGCATCCTCAACCAGCCCCACCCCCAGCACCGGGGCAGCCCCCCCCAGCACCGGGGCAGCTCACCCCTAGCACCGGGACAGCCCAGCACCGGGACTGCCCAACCCCAGCACCGGGGCAGCCCACCCCCAGCACCGGGGCAGCCTCCCCCAGCACCGGGGCAGCCCCCCCAGTGACTCTGCCTCTCCCCAGCACCGGGGCAGCCCACCCCCAGCACCGGGGCAGCCTCCCCCAGCACCGGGACTGCCCAACCCCAGCACCGGGGCAGCCCACCCCCAGCACCGAGGCAGCCCCCCCCAGCACCGGGGCAGCCCCCCCAGTGACTCTGCCTCTCCCCAGCACCGGGGCAGCCCACCCCCAGCACCGGGGCAGCCCACCCCCAGCACTGGGGCAGCCCACCCCCAGCACCGGGGCAGCCCCCCCCAGTGAGGCTGCCTCCCCCCAGCACCGGGGCAGCCCACCCCCAGCACCGGGGCAGCCCACCCCCAGCACCGGGGCAGCCCCCCCCAGTGACTCTGCCTCTCCCCAGCACCGGGGCAGCCCACCCCCAGCACTGGGGCAGCCCCCCCCAGTGAGGCTGCCTCCCCCCAGCACCGGGGCAGCAACCCCAGTGTCCCTGGGTTCATTGTGTGGGAGTGAAGATGGATATTCATCTCCTCAAATCCCCGTAGCAGCCATTCGCCAGCTTTACGTTTTTAAACGGTGTACTAATCAGCACCCGCATGACCACTTGCTGGGGTGAAAGTTAGAACATGGGAAGGCCATTGGATACAGGATAGTTTCCGTTAATGTTATGGAGATTGGCCTTACGTGGTGATTATTTGTTTCTCGCCATGCCATGGCGGGATCCTGACTTCGCCAACGGGAGCGAGCCAGTTAGACTGCAGACTGATTGGCACCCAGCACGGTTCTAAATTTTGGCCTCTCCCATGATCTAACGGCCATAACGCGCTCTCACTCAAGCATAATGAGGTCATAGAATTGCTCCCACTATGTGTGAGGGGTGGAGAGGGAGAGAGTATGTTTAAGGTGCGGAAGAGCGAGTATGTGCGAGGGATGGACAGGAAAAGAGTGTGCGTGAGGAGTGGATAGGAGGAAAGAGTGCATGAGGGTTGGCGAGGAAGAGAGAGTGTGCGCGAGAGCTGGAGAGGAAGAGAGAGTGTGCGCGAGAGCTGGAGAGGAAGAGAGAGTGTGCGCCAGAGCTGGAGAGGAAGAGAGAGTGTGCGCGAGAGCTGGAGAGGAAGAGAGAGTGTGCGCGAGAGCTGGAGAGGAAGAGAGAGTGTGCGCGAGAGCTGGAGAGGAAGAGAGAGTGTGTGCAGGGGCTGGAGAGGAAGAGACCGTGCAAGGGCTGGAGAGGAGGAAAGCATGCATGAGGATTGGATAGGAAGAACATAGAACAGTACAGCACAGAAAAGGCCCTTCGGCCCTCGATTTTGTGCCGAGCATTGTCCGAAACCAAGATCCAGCTATCCCACTCCCTGTCATTCTGCTGTGCTCCATGTGCCTATCCAATAACCGCTTGAAAGTTCCTAAAATGTCCGACTCCACTATCACAGCAAGAGAAAGTGTGTGAGGGGTGGGGAAGAGGGAGAGTGTGCGAGGGCTGGAGAGGAAGGGAGAGTGTGTGCAAGGGGTGAAGGAAGAGTGGGTATGTGCGAGGGAAGAGAGAGTGTGGGAAAGGGGTGGAGGGAAGAGAGGGTATGTGCGAGGGAGGAGAGAGTGTGGGCAAGGGGTGGAGGGAAGAGAGGGTATGTGCGAGGGAAGAGAGAGTGTGGGCAAGGGGTGGAGGGAAGAGAGGGTATGTGCGAGGGAGGAGAGAGTGTGGGCAAGGGGTGGAGGGAAGAGAGGGTATGTGCGAGGGAAGAGAGTGTGGGCAAGGGGTGGAGGGAAGAGAGGGTATGTGCGAGGGAGGAGAGAGTGTGGGCAAGGGGTGGAGGGAAGAGAGGGTATGTGTGAGGGAAGAGAGAGTGTGGGCAAGGGGTGGAGGGAAGAGAGGGTATGTGCGAGGGAGGAGAGAGTGTGGGCAAGGGGTGGAGGAAGAGAGGGTATGTGCGAGGGAAGAGAGAGTGTGGGCAAGGGGTGGAGGGAAGAGAGGGTATGTGCGAGGGAAGAGAGAGTGTGGGCAAGGGGTGGAGGGAAGAGAGGGTATGTGCGAGGGAAGAGAGAGTGTGGGCAAGGGGTGGAGGGAAGAGAGGGTATGTGCGAGGGAAGAGAGAGTGTGGGCAAGAGGTGGAGGGAAGAGAAGGTATGTGCAAGGGAAGAGAGAGTGTGGGCAAGGGGTGGGTAAGCAATGGGCAAGAGAGGGTATACGGGGTGGGCGCGGTCCCCAAAACTGATGCTGAGCACAGGACCCCACAAAGTGTAAATCCACCTCTGCTGTATTGGGTAAGCAATGGGTCTGGAGGAAAGGGCTTTGGGTAAGCAATGGGTCTGGAGGAAAGGGCCTTGGGTAAGCAATGGGTCTGAAGGAAAGGGCCTTGGGTAAGCAATGGGTCTGGAGGAAAGGGCCTTGGGTAAGCAATGGGTCTGGAGGAAAGGGCCTTGGGTAAGCAATGGGTCTGGAGGAAAGGGCCTTGGGTAAGCAATGGGTCTGGAGGAAAGGGCCTTGGGTAAGCAATGGGTCTGAAGGAAAGGGCCTTGGGTAAGCAATGGGTCTGGAGGAAAGGGCCTTGGGTAAGCAATGGGTCTGGAGGAAAGGGCCTTGGGTAAGCAATGGGTCTGGAGGAAAGGGCCTTGGGTAAGCAATGGGTCTGGAGGAAAGGGCCTTGGGTAAGCAATGGGTCTGGAGGAAAGGGCCTTGGGTAAGCAATGGGTCTGGAGGAAAGGGCCTTGGGTAAGCAATGGGTCTGGAGGAAAGGGCCTTGGGTGCTCAGGAAGAACAAGAAAGGTGAGTTCAAAGAAACAACATTTCCGTGATGTCTGCCCGAATAACTGATGGTGTATTTTCCAACCTCAGAATCATTCTAAACCCACGGAGCAGACATGCCCTCAGCATTCACTTTTTGTGTTTAGACAATGTGATCCAAAGCCAGGTTTTATTATTACCTGATATCTGCACAGACATTCCCCAGAGATGGTAAATATTTAAAACAATAAGGTCAAACTTAATAAAATAACGCAAAGTGGTTCAGGGCTTAGGTGAAACTGAAACTTTAATACACATTAATCACAAAGGCTAACTCACTATCCATTAGGCTGGAGCTAGTTTACTGAACTAACTGAAGTCATTCAGAATAAACAGTGCTGTAGCTCACAGCCCAGGGCAAATGGATAAGGTCCAAATCAACCTCCTTAATGAAAGGGAGTTCCCAAACTGATCCAAAGTTGATTGAAATTCAGGAAGCGTGTGGGCATTTTCATTAAAGGTCAGGACTGCACAAATCGGCTCTCTGTGGGTACATTTTCTCGCGCATGGACTGAAGTTTCTTCATTCAAACCAGCCCTCATACTGCCAGATCAGTCAGCTAATAAACATAGTGTCACTCACTCACACCCTCAGGTCACACCACCTCAATTGGGATCAACGTCTGGGAGGAGGAGTGTCTGAGGAGGTTCCTGAAGGGTGTTGGGGGGAGTGGGGGGAACATTGTAGGGGGAGTGGTGCTGGGGTGAGGGGGTAATGGGATACTAAGGTGTCTTGGGGGGGGGGGGGGGGTTACTTGGGGGGTTGAGGTGACTGGGAGGTGGGATATTGGGGAGAACGTTGTGACAGAGGTAGAGGAGTGTCTGGGGGAGCAGCTGTGTCTACGCAAACAATTGTTTGCCAAGCTCTAAATCACTCAATGTATTGTTTGTTCTCACAACTCAATGTGTTTATTGTCTGCCCATTTGATAACCCATTGACTCCATTCTATGTATTATTGACCTTTGCACTTTGACAACATATTATTCCAAAGGCTGGTGGGTAAGGGGCCTGGGAACGGCCTGCAGCCCTCGACCTAGCCTCAAGGTGGTGAACAAGGAGCCTGAAGGCTGCCATGTCTATTGATTTTCCTTCCTCTTTTTGGGAAGATGCTGATTATTTCTCGGAGCTGCTGACATGTTCTCCCAGTCCTTCCAACAGGAAGAGGATGCACAGCTGGCAAGAATCGGGAAGGAGCTGGATGGAATGATAAAGAGGCAACTGATTGCACAGCCACGCATTCTTCTTTTTAAATTTAGGATGGGGCTGCTTTCCTCCCCTGTATCAGATTTTCACCAGATATTTTCTCCATTAAATTGCGGCCTTTACTTGTCTAACCACAGCCGGTGTTGAGGTTCAGCAGAGCCACAAGCAACAGAGTATCATCGAGCAGATGGAGGCTGAGATAGGTCCGAATGAGCAAACTAGTCCAATTCTGCAGGAATCACCTGTACCCTTGAGCACTGTATGGACTGAGGAGGTTGTGGCTATAACACCTTCAGTCACTGAGGAGGCACTGCTTACTTTGGACAGTCCACAGGCATTAGAAGTTGTTGTGCCTGGGCTGGAAGTTGCAAGCTTTGGATTTGAAGAGAGACAAGTCAATGAGGAAACAGAACATCTTTATATGGATCACAAAGTTCTACTGATCTCAGAGCAATCAATGGACCAGGAACTGACTGAGAGTAAGGAACTGGAAATGGGAGAACTTTCTCCTGAGGCCATTGGATCATTGCGCTTGGTTACTGGAGATGACGCAAGGGAATCAACAGAAGGGACCTTGACAGAAGGAAGTGTTCAAGAGGCTGAGTCTGAGCTGGAAGCTACTGCAGACCCAAAACTAAGCGAAGAAAATGAGTGTGTGGAGGGCCTGGGCGATACTGAATTCAGAGAGTCACACGAGGAAGCCCAGCTTACAGGTGCCGAACGTGGAGCAGTAAACCAGGTGGCAGAGGCTGAAATCCATCAGCCAAAACCAGCCACCCAGGGGAGAGAAGTGAGCCCTGAGCAACCACAAACACTGGAATTTCAGAGAGGTGACTTTGAAGGTCTACCAGTGCCAGCAGTGAAAGGTTTGTCCCTTCCTTTCTGTCCTCTCAGCACCTTCTCCCCATCCCGCTCTATCGACACGCTCTGCCTCTTGCTCTCTCTTTCTGCTGCCTGGAATTCCCAAAACCGGAACTGTTGCCTCGCACTCTCACTTTTGGCTTCGAACTCCAGTTGCTTTCTTCTACAGGCCTCCTCTGCTGCATGGTGTCGCATTGCATGTGTGACTGTCACATCCTGTGTCCTTCACCTGTTTTCTCTGTGCCTCCTTCTCACAGTGACACCCAAAACACACATTGTACTTTTGTTACATTCTCTGTCACAGCTTAGCTCTGTTAGGCATTAAGAACTGTGATTACTCAACAAACAGCAGGGGAAAAGGGAACTAGATACTGAGAGCACGGGCGCAAGTGTCAGTCCCAGGAATGTGCTGGAGGCCGAGATTCAAGCGAGTCCCTGCCATTTTGAGAATGCCCTCTTTAACAATTCAGGACCCCACTGAACCAGTGCCTCGGAGGCAGTGAGGTGCTGTGACTGATGGTAGCTTCCACTGTCACTGCAGCACAAAATCAGACCATTCCCTTTCCTCAGGGAGACACTACCCCGGGAGAGGAAAATGGGGTAGGGGTGGAGTTAGCTGAACAGGAGCATATTGGAGCAGACATAGGGTGATAGTCGCCATGTAGGGGAGCCTGGGATAAGCAGTGGGAAGCTGAGGCTGTGTCAAGGCTTGAATTCTGCTGTTAATTGATGACAAGAGCTGGTTGAAATCCTGATTAACTAACAAACGTTTCCATAAGGAGGTAGAAAGAAATTACCTTTTTATCTGATTGGCAATTGGTTTACACAAGAGATTCTAGTAGCAAACTCAGAACAACTGCAACCAGTAGAGTAGAGCTCAGGAGAGGCAATAGCTGGCCACACAGTTACTTCTCACTCAGAACTATGCAGACACACACCTATCAGAGAACAAGCTAACTCTGCTCTGCACCCATAGAGTCAGACCCTGCAGGACCTGATCATCATATTGATGATTGATTGTCCTCACTGTGCGTATGCCAGACAATGGTATTGAATATAAATTGTCAGTATGAGCACAGCAGTGGGATTCTCTAACTCACAGAGACTCTGCCAGGGACCTGTCCCTGCTCAAATCCTTTCTCCCCAAATAGAACATAGAACATAGAACAGTACAGCACAGAACAGGCCCTTCGGCCCTCAATGTTGCGCCGAGCCATGATCACCCTACTCAACCCACGTATCCACCCTATACCCGTAACCCAACAACCCCCCCCTTAACCTTACTTTTATTAGGACACTACGGGCAATTTAGCATGGCCAATCCACCTAACCCGCACATCTTTGGACTGTGGGAGGAAACCGGAGCACCCGGAGGAAACCCCCGCACACAGGGGGAGGACGTGCAGACTCCACACAGACAGTGACCCAGCCGGGAATCGAACCTGGGACCCTGGAGCTGTGAAGCATTTATGCTAACCACCATGCTACCCTGCTTCTATAATTCTCGTAGACATGGTATTCTCCCCACAGCCCACATACCTCAAACCTATGAATCCCTCCCAACTATGGATCAGTCAGGCCTCATTTTGCACTTTCACCTCAGTTGGCACGACAATTACACGGTGCAAATCCTCTATTAGAACAAAGAACAACATAGCCCTTTGGCCCTCCAAGCCTGCGCCAATCACGCTGCCTATCTAAACTAAAGCCTTCTGCACTTCTGGGGCGCGATTCTCCGATGCCGCACGGCATCGGGAAAGCCGTCGTGAATTCGGCCGAGTTTCATGACGGTGACGGAGGCCACGCCTCGCCCCCTATTCTCCCTCACCCGGGGGGCTAGGAGCGGCGTTGCGGGAAACTCGGCCACCGGGCCTTGATGCTTGCGTTAAAGCGGAACGCCATGAATGATGCGGCCAGCGGCGCCAAATGCCGTCAGCCGCACGTGCGCAGGTTGGCCGGCGCCAACCCGTGCATGCGCGGTTGCCGTCTTTCCCTTCGCTGCCCCGCAAAACGTGGCGGCTTGATCTTGCGGGCCGGCGGAGGGGAAAGAGTGCGTCTCTTGGAGACGCTGGCCCGACGATTGGTGGGCACCAATCGCGGGCCAGTCCCCTTCCGAGCACGGCCGTGGTGCTCGATCCCCTCTGCACCCACCACAGGCCCCAAACTTACCTTTCGCGCTATGTTCACGCCGGCAGCGACCAGGTGCAGGGCCGGCCCAAGGTACCGGCAACTCGGGCAGTCGCCCGGGGCGCCATGTGCTAGGGGGCGCCAGAGACTCGGGTCCCGCGCATGCGCAGTTGGGCCGGTGCCAACCAGCGCATGCGCGGTGGCCGCCCTCCCCCAGGGCGGCCCCCCCTCCGTCCGCCCCCCCTCCGGCCTCCCCCCGCCTCGGCCCCGCCCCGGCCCCGCCCCCCCGACTCAGCCCCGCCTCGCCCCCCCCCTCGGCCCCGCCCCCGAAGGGCGCTGAAGTTCAGCTTGCCCGGGGCGCCAGCAACCCTAGGGCCGGCGCTGACCGGGTGTGGTTCCCGCCGGTGTGAACAGGTCGTGAAAAACGGCGACCCGCGATTCTCCGAGTGGCGCGTCGATAAATGCTACACGCCATTTTTGGGGGGGTGGGAGAATCGCGGGCGGTGCCAGGGGCGACAGTAATCCCAGGGGTGACAGTATGTACAGGGGCGACAGTATTCCCAGGGGCGACAGTATTCCCAGGGGCGACAGTATGTACAGGGGCGACAGTATTCCCAGGGGCGACAGTATTCCCAGGGGCGACAGTATTCCCAGAGGCCACAGTATGTACAGGGGTGACAGTATTCCCAGGGGCGACAGTATTCCCAGGGGCGACAGTATGTACAGGGGCGACAGTATTCCCAGGGGCGACAGTATTCCCAGGGGCGACAGTATGTACAGGGGCGACATTATTCCCAGGGGCGACAGTATGTACAGGGGCGACAGTCTGTACAGGGGCAACAGTCTGTACAGGGGCAACAGTATGTACAGGGGCGACAGTAGTCACAGGGGCAACATTATTCCCAGGGGCAACAGTATTCCCAGGGGCGACAGTATGTACAGGGGCGACATTATTCCCAGGGGCGACAGTATGTACAGGGGCGACATTATTCCCAGGGGCGACAGTATGTACAGGGGCGACAGTATGTACAGGGGCGACAGTAGTCACAGGGGCAACATTATTCCCAGGGGCAACAGTATTCCCAGGGGCGACAGTATGTACAGGGGCGACATTATTCCCAGGGGCGACAGTATGTACAGGGGCGACAGTCTGTACAGGGGCAACAGTATGTACAGGGGCGACAGTCTGTACAGGGGCAACAGTATGTACAGGGGCGACAGTCTGTACAGGGGCAACAGTATGTACAGGGGCGACAGTAGTCACAGGGGCAACATTATTCCCAGGGGCAACAGTATTCCCAGGGGCGACAGTATGTACAGGGGCGACAGTCTGTACAGGGGCAACAGTAGTCACAGGGGCGACAGTAGTCACAGGGGCAACATTATTCCCAGGGGCAACAGTATTCCCAGGGGCGACAGTATGTACAGGGGCGACATTATTCCCAGGGGCGACAGTATGTACAGGGGCGACATTATTCCCAGGGGCGACAGTATGTACAGGGGCGACATTATTCCCAGGGGCGACAGTAGTCACAGGGGCGACAGTCTGTACAGGGGCAACAGTAGTCACAGGGGCGACAGTATGTACAGGGGCGACAGTAGTCACAGGGGCGACAGTATTCCCAGGGGCAACAGTATGTACAGGGGCGACAGTTTGTACAGGGGCAACAGTATGTACAGGGGCGACAGTATTCCCAGGGGCGACAGTATTCCCAGGGGCAACAGTATGTACAGGGGCGACAGTATTCCCAGGGGCGACAGTAGGCACAGGGGCAACAGTATTCCCAGGGGCGACAGTATGTACAGGGGCGACAGTATTCCCAGGGGCGACAGTATTCCCAGGGGCGACAGTATGTACAGGGGAGACAGTATTCCCAGGGGCGACAGTAGGCACAGGGGCAACAGTATTCCCAGGGGCGACAGTATGTACAGGGGCGACAGTATTCCCAGGGGCGACAGTATGTACAGGGGAGACAGTATTCCCAGGGGCGACAGTAGGCACAGGGGCAACAGTATTCCCAGGGGCAACAGTATGTACAGGGGCTACAACACAGAGGCTAAAATCTAAACGGGTTAAAATCACACGTTCTGCAATATACGCGGGCTACAATATAATACACGGGCTGCAATATACACAGGGACGACAATATACACAGGGACTACAATATACACAGGGACAACAATATACACAGGGACAACAATATATACAAGGACGACAATATATACAAGGACGACAATATACACAGGGACTACAATATACACAGGGATGACAATATACACAGGGACTACAATATACACAGGGACAACAATATACACAGGGACAACAATATACGCAGGGGCTACAATATACACAGGGACTACAATATACACAGGGACTACAATATACACAGGGACAACAATATACGCAGGGGCTACAATATACACAGGGACTACAATATACACAGGGACTACGGGTTAGGTGGATTGTCCATGCTAAATAGCCCGTAGTGTCCTAATAAAAGTAAGGTTAAGGGGGGGTTGTTGGGTTACGGGTATAGGGTGGATACGTGGGTTTGAGTAGGGTGATCATGGCTCGGCACAACATTGAGGGCCGAAGGGCCTGTTCTGTGCTGTACTGTTCTATGTTCTAATATACACAGGGACGACAATATACACAGGGACTACAATATACACAGAAACGACAATATACACGGGAACTACAATCTCCACAAGGGCTACAATATGCACGGGCTGCAATATATACGAGGACGACAATATACACAGGAACTACAATATACACGGGGGCTACAATATGCATGGGCTGCAATATATACAAGGATGACAATATACACGGGGGCTACAATATACACGGGGGCTACAATATACACAGGGGCTGCAATATATACAAGGACGACAATATACACGGGGGCTACAATATACACGGGGGCTACAATGTACACGGGGGCTACAATATACACAGGGGCTGCAATATATACAAGGATGACAATATACACGGGGGCTACAATATACACGGGGGCTACAATATACACAGGGGCTGCAATATATACAAGGACGACAATATACACGGGGGCTACAATGTACACGGGGCTACAATATACACAGGGGCTGCAATATATACAAGGAAGACAATATACACGGGGGCTACAATGTACACGGGGGCTACAATATACACAGGGGCTGCAATATATACAAGGATGACAATATACACGGGGGCTACAATGTACACGGGGGCTACAATATACACAGGGGCTGCAATATATACAAGGAAGACAATATACACGGGGGCTACAATGTACACGGGGCTACAATATACACAGGGGCTGCAATATACAAGGATGACAATATACACGGGGGCTACAATGTACACGGGGCTACAATATACACAGGGGCTGCAATATATACAAGGAAGACAATATACACGGGGGCTACAATGTACACGGGGGCTACAATATACACAGGGGCTGCAATATATACAAGGATGACAATATACACAGGGACTACAATATACACAGGGCTGCAGTATATACAAGGACGACAATATACACAAGGACTACAATATACACAGGGGCTGCAATATATACAAGGATGACAATATACACGGGGACTATAATATATACATGGACTACAATATACACAGGGACTACAATATACACAAGGGCTACAAGATGCATGGGCTGCAATATGTACAAGGACGGTAATAAACACAGGGGGGACAATATACATAGGGGAGCAATACAGGGACATAAGAACAGGAGGTGGCCATATCATCCCTTGAGCTTATTCAACTAAACAATGAAGGGCGAGATCGAATGATTGTGTCAGAAATTGGGGCAGCATTTGAAAATGGTTTCCTGATCCCTTACTGCACTGAGAAGCTGAGCTGAACTCATCAGTACAGGACATATGAGGTAAATATAGCCTTGGCAGCACGGTTCACACCGATGCCAAAAAAGAAACAGAACCCCATATCGTAGCAGGATCGTTCTCGGCGCTGCAGTCAAAGGAACAAAGAACAATACAGTACAGGAACAGGCCCTTTGGCCCTCCAAGCCTGAGCCGAACACGTGTCCTATATAGACCAGCCGCCTGTATCCTTCTATACCCCGCCTGTTCATGTGCCTATCCAGATAAGTCTTAAAGGTCGCTAATGTATCTGCCTCAACCACCTCACTTGGCAGTGCATTCCAGGCCACCATCACCCTCTGTGTAAAAAACATTACCCGCACATCTCTACTGAACCTGTCCCCACTCACCTTGAACTTGTGTCCCCTTGTAATTGTCATTTCCGTCCTGGGAAAAAGCCTCCAACTGTTCACCCTATCTATACCTCTAATAATTTTATAAACTTCTATCAGGTCGCCCTTCAGCCTCCTCTCTGGGGAGAACAATCCCAGTTTATTCAATCTCTCCTCATAGCTAATACCCTTCATACCAGGCAAGGTAAACCTTTTCTGTACTCTCTCCAAAGCCTCCATGTCCTTGTAGTGTGGTGACCAGAATTGGACACAGTATTCCTAATGTGGCCTAATCAACTATAATTGTAACATAATTTTTGAGCTTTCATACGTGATAACCCGTCCTATGAAGGCAAGCATGCCATATGCTTTCTTTACCACCATTTCCACCTGTGCTGCCACTTTTAAGGATCTGTGGACCTGCATGCCCAGATCTCTCTGTGTCTCTATGCTCCTGATCTTTCTGCCATTTATTTTATAGCTCACACCTGAATTGGATCTACCAAAATGCATCATCTCGCATTTGTCTGTGTTAAATTCCACCTGCCATTTCTCTGCCCAATTTTGCAGCCTATCTATATCCTGTTGTATTCTCTGACAATCTTCATCACTATCCGCAACTCCTGCAATCTTAGTATCATCCACAAACTTGCTAATCAGACCCGCTAC
The DNA here is from genome assembly GCF_902713615.1 of Scyliorhinus canicula. Lineage (NCBI taxonomy): Eukaryota > Metazoa > Chordata > Chondrichthyes > Carcharhiniformes > Scyliorhinidae > Scyliorhinus > Scyliorhinus canicula. The sequence continues at coordinate 54,305,392 of NC_052164.1, forward strand.
GTTTTCTTCCAAGTCATTTATATATATTACAAAGAGCAGAGGTCCCAGAACTGATTCCTGCGGAACATCACTAGTTTCAGTCCTCCATTCGGAAAAACACCCTTCCACTGCTTCTGTCTTCTGTGGCCAAGCCAGTTCTGGATTCATCCAGCTGGTTCATCCTGACCCCATATGATCTAATCTTTTGCACCAGTCTGCCATGAGGAGCCTTATCAAATGTTTTACTAAAGTCCATGTAGACAACATCCACAACCCTTCCCTCGTCAATCATTTTTGTCACCTCCTCAAAAAATGCAATCAAATTAGTGAGACATGACCTCTCTCATACAAAACACACTGTCTGTCGCTAATAAGACCATTCACTTCCAAATGTGCACAGATTCTATCTCTGAGAATCTTTTCCAACAATTTCACTATCACTGACGTCAAGCTCATTGGCTTATAATTAACCGGATTATCCTTACAACCCTTCTTAAATAACGATACAACATTGGCTATCCTCCAATCCTCTGGGATCTCACCTGTGGCCAATGAGGATACACAGATTTCTGTCAGAGGCCCAGCGATGTTGTTATGAAAGTCATCAAGAAGTCCAGTTATTCTTGACCAAAATGACTGTTTTTGCACGTAAAATCTCCTGAAGTCATGGGCGGGATTCTCCGGGCTCGGTGCGGGGGCGGAGAATGGGGCATCAGACCCACGATTGGTTTCAACGTCTTCCCGTGATTCTCCACAGACTGGGAATCACCGCTAGTCGCGCGAGTGCAGTCGGCGCCATTGAAAGAGGCCCCTGCAGCGATTTTCCGCCTGCAACTGGCAACTCAGTCCGCGGCCGCCATGGTGGGGGGCAGGTGGATCTGTCACCGGGGGGGGGGGGGGGGGGGGGGGGGGGGGGGGGGGGGGGGCTCCATGAACGCCAAGCTCACGATTGGGGGCCACCCATCGGCGGGCACGCGCGATCTGGGGGGGCCTATATTATTGGGGCCGGCTCACTGTGTGGGTCCGCCATGTTGCCACAGGCGGCAGCTACGCACATACGCAGACCAGCGGCCGGAAGTGCAGGGCCCTGTATCGGCAGCCGAAGCTGCGTGGAGCACTCCAGCACCCTGCTGTCCTCCTGTAGGCCACGGAATCGCTGGGCCAAGGGGCCCGTTGATGCCGGCGTGAAACGCTGTGGTGTTTATGCCGGCGTCAACACCTAGCCGCCGCTTTGGAGAATCCCGCACATGGATTTTCAGTGAAATACCTCCATGTCCCTTCCCTTTGTCCCATGCCCCTTCCCTTTGCCCCATGCCCCTTCCCTTTGCCCCATGCCCCTTCCCTTTGCCCCATGCCCCTTCACTTTGCCCCATGCCCCTTCCCTTTGTCCCATGCCCCTTCCCTTTGCCCCATGCCCCTTCACTTTGCCCCATACCCCTTCCCTTTGCCCCATGCCCCTTCCCTTTGCCCCATTCCCCTTCCCTTTGCCCCATGCCCCTTCCCTTTGCCCCATGCCCCTTCACTTTGCCCCATGCCCCTTCCCTTTGCCCCATGCCCCTTCCCTTTGCCCCATGCCCCTTCCCTTTGCCCCATGCCCTTTTCCTTGCTGCCTTTCAAGAACAAAAATCTACCTCTCTTAGATTTAAAATTAACAATTGATGTTGCATCAATTACCATTTGCAAAAGGTGAGTGCCAAACGTCTACGACTCTTTGTGTGGAGAAATGTTTACTCAGGGTTAATTTTATCGACCCCCCCAGTTGTAAATTGACGGTGGATGGAATGTAAAATAAAGCAGGTTCCCAGCCCACCACTTTCTGCCCGTCCTTGACCTTCTTCCATGTTATGGGGTTCGGGGATTTAAGGCATCTGCCTTGGGCCTATGAGACCGTCAAGTGAACAAATTTAAAGTTGATGTGATGTTGACTGACATTTCAACTGAGGCTTGGGGGAGGGTAGGGGAGGAGCGCAGGAGGGAGGGGGTTGGCTGGTGGCAAGAAATACATCCCTTGTAAAATTCACCCCTAATTTCGGTGCTGAAAAGTCTAACTCTAGTTTTCAGCTCCCCCAACCCTCTCCCCTCCCCAGCCCGACCCCTGCCACCACTAGCCCGAGACTTCCCAAGCAGCAAAAATCATCACTCTCTATCCACCCGGTCTGGCCCCTTTAACATTTTCAAATCTTTGATCAAATCGCCTGTCAACCATCGAAATTCCAGGGAATAAAACGTCCTCTCCTTATAATTTACCCCTGGACGTGCAGGTATTATTCTGACAAATGCACACTGTATTTCTGCCCAGACCATTATATCATTCCTAAGATGTGGTGCCCAGGGCTGCTTACAGGATCCTGGTGTGGTCTAACCAGGGGCGGGATTCTCCGACCCCCCACCAGGTGGGAGAATCACCAGGGGTCGGCGTGAATTCCACCGTCCTCCCAATTCTCCCGCCCCTCCAAAAACCGGCCCGGTGTGAGTCGCGCCGCCCGCCTTGGAGAATGGCGGGCTCTGGCACTACTCAATGGGCGCCAGGGCCACCTGAATTCTCCGGCCCGCGATGGGCTGAAGTCCCACCCGTCTGTAGCTGGTCCCGCCGGCGTAAATTAGAGTAGGTCCCTTACCGGCGGGACCTGGCGGCGTGGGCGGGCTCCGGAGTTCCTGGGGGGTCGCGGGAGGCCCTTCGCCGCCGGTTGGTGTGGCGCCAACCCCTATCCTGCCGGCCAGCGGGGAGCCAACCACTCTGGGGCGGGCCTAGCCCCTGAAGGTGCGGAGGATTCCGCACCTTTGGGGCGGCCCGATGCCGGAGTGGTTCACGCCACTCCGTCCCGCCGGGACCCCCCCACCTCGCCGGGTACAGGAGAATCCCGCCCCAGATCTCTGTATAGCTGGAATATGACTTCATCCTTTTTGTGTTCTTCTCTTCTAGATATAAATAGCAGCATTTGATTGCTTGTTTCTTCACTGCTTAATTTTTTGTGCCATCGCAAATTTCTATCTGAGGTTTTATCCCATCATCTGAGTCATGAATAAATACAGTTGAAACCTCCACAGAGGTCCTTCTGAGACACCATTGGGTATATTGTGCCAGAAAGCCTTTTTGTTCCCCCTATTCCCTGTCCCTGCCACTCAGTCAGTTTCCTAACTAGGTCAATAATTTATTTTCAGAGTCTCCAGTGAGAAACTTATGTCTTCTGCGAGTTCATCGATAAACACCCTCAGCTCGCATCCTCAAAACCTCTTCAAAAATAATTCAATCAAATTTGTCAGGCATGACTAACCCATGTTGGATTCCACTGATCAACTGAACATTTTAAAAGGTGTTCAGTCTCTCACCATTTCATGACAACAGATGTTAGGTTCACGGAGTTATAATTCTGGGTTTTCATCCTTCGCCTGCTTAAAGGAGTGACATGTGCAATTTTCCAATCAAAGGGAACATTTTGAGAATTGTGAGAGCTTTGGAAGGTATACAGGGGATACAACATACACAGGGATGGAATATACAGACATCACAATATTCCCAGAAGCAGCTGGGTCGCTGCTAATCCCAGTTATTAATGATAATATGAATGTCCAAAAGCTGATTTCCTCTCATTTCTCCCTTGATCCTCCCCAAACAGTGTTTGACCTGCGTTTAACCCATCTGCGGGAAGGGAAACTAACCTTGAGGGTTATTATGAGCTATATCTAAACAAAGAGGCTAATTAGGTTAGTCTCAGCATGTTACAATTCCCGAGGGAATGTGTTACCCCTGTTTGTGGCAATGTGAAATCCTAATATCCACAAAATGAATGGTTATTGAAGCAACCAGTTTAATAACTGAGTGTCAACAGATTTCCGCATCAGATGGGTACTCATATTATCAGTCGCTACCAAGGCTCAATGTCCTTTGGAGTCAGTGGGGCCAAGCTCAGTGTGTGGGGTTTATAGGCAGGAAGTGTTTCTTTATGACGGTTCCTGCTGCTATCTGCCTTTCTCGCAGTACCACCTTCAGCCGGATCATTTTAATTCCCGATTTGAAAAGAGACCCATTTTGTTCTGTTCCCTGTTTTTAGCTCAGCGGCCTGTTGCAGGCGAAGAAGGAATCAAATCTCAGGCAGCCTGTCCTGAGAACAAGAGTAAGGTGAGAGTCATAGAACAAAACAAGCTGCTCAGCATCCTGGCCACACCAGAATTCTACCGGCACCCAAACATTTCATTTCTTGTTTTGTTTTTTAATGTTATTTTAAGCATAATTTTATTTGGTTTATGGAATTCATATTTTGTGCTGTCATTTTGAATTTTATTTTCATGTAAAGAGCTTCACACCTACAAAAATCTCTAAAGCAAGGCCTCAGGCCTCTACTACTCCCAAGAGGCCTACATCTGCCCGTAGCAACAAATCTTCCAGCCTTGTCTCCACCCCCAAAAGACCTCAATCCACCACAGGCCAAGATGGTACAGGAGCAAAGGTAAGGGTCACACCCTGAGAGTTTCTGATAATTAAACACAAATGTTACAGCCCAGATTATTTGCTTCATATTCAATTCATTTGTGTCCATTCTCTGGAGCAAATGAAAATGTTTCAAGGCATCCATTTTACCAAGCCAGTCATTTCCTCAGCAATGCCCATGAGCGATTTGCTGTTCAGTGATGCCTCTTGAATGTTTTCTTCCCGATTTCAAATTTCTTGGTTTCCTGTTACCCCGTAATGTTTTGAAACAAGAGAAAAAGCATTGCATCTCTCCGCTGCACCCTTCCATCACAGCAACCCCATTCTATACTTTTTAATATCACTCTTCATCAAAGCCACCCAACCCAACCCAATCAACTCTCCCCATCAAACTGCCCCATTCCATCTCCCATCACACCTCCAACCTGCCCATCCATACCCAACCGTATGACTGTTCCCAATTTCCCCATCAAACCAACCCCATTAACCCCCTCTATCGAACACCCTCATCATACCCATCACTTCATTCCCCTTCTCACCAAATGCCCCTCGCTTTCCATCCCCAATCCCCTTCAGCTGCTATCACTGCAGTTCCTACCCATCAAATCCATCACCCACATCCCCACCCCCACTATACCCCAAAGCAATCAGAGAGACATCGAAGCGGGAAATGCTGCTCTATCCCAGGCAGAATTCTTCTTGGTTGAACTGCTGTTGTCGTTAGGAATAAATCAAGGTTTAAGTCATGTTTCAAGGTGCATTTCAGATATTGCAGACAATGTTCGGATCAGGACTGGACTCTTAACACCAAGACCATCTCCTGCTCCCACTTTCCCCAGAGTGTCACTTCTGAGGAATAGGGTTAACTTGCTTCATAAAAATACTGCTGTTGGTGGTGTGACAAGCAATATGAAAAGGCCATTGACCTTCATCCAATTTACCCAATTTAAATCTCCAGACAGAGCGAGCCATTGGTAAACCTGCTGTTCGTTATCCTTAAAGAAAGAACATTTGGCCGGAGGAGTCAAGAGAAACAAATGGGTTCTTTGTAAATAGCCAGAAAGTGTCTTCACTGTCAGACTTCAAATCAAACTAACAGCCCAGTCATTTCATACAGGTGCCAGAAACAAGGAGGATTCCAGGATCACAAGCCCCATCGGGCCTCAGAATGCCAGGAAATATCGGCGCCAGGACCCCACCTAAGTCTGCACCCCCTCAGAAGGGAACTCCTCACTCTCCTGATGTCAAAAGAACAACAGGTAAGTGAGCGGACAGGTGGGTGGGGAGAGAATGAACGGAGTGGGGGGGGGGGGGGGGGGGGCATTGTGCACATAATTAAGCTAAGCCTGGAGCAAGTGGACACATTCTGGGATTGAGTACAGTGGTTCACACACTGTCCTTTCATACTCTGGGACTGTGAGTCACACACTGTCCTTTAACACTCTGGGACAGTGGGCCAGAGAGTCTCCTTTCACACTCTGGGACAGTGAGTCACACACTGTCCTTTCACACTCTGGGACAGTGGGCCAGAGAGTCTCCTTTCACACTCTGGGACAATGGGATCAGACTGTGTCCTTTCACACTCTGGGACAATGGGATCAGACTGTGTCCTTTCACACTCTGGGACAATGGGATCAGACTGTGTCCTTTCACACTCTGGGACAGTGGATCACAGACTGTCCTTTCACAGTCTGGGACAGTGGGTCACCCACAGTCCTTTCACACTCTGGGACAGTGGCTCACACACTGTCCTTACACACACAGGGATGGTAGTCACACATTGTCCTTTCACACTCTGGGACAGTGGGTCACACACTGTCCTTTCTCACTCTGGCAGACTGGGCCAGACAGTGTCCAATCCCTCTCTGGGCCAGCGAGTCACACAATGTCCTTTCACACACTGGGACAGTGGGCAAGAGAGTCTCCTTTCACATTCTGGGACAGTGGGTCACACACTGTCCTTTCACACTCTGGGACACTGGGTCACACACTGTCCTTTCACACTCTGGGACACTGGGTCACACACTTTCCTTTCACATACTGGGACAGTGGGTCACACACTGTCCTTTCACATTCTGGGACACTGGGTCACACACTTTCCTTTCACATACTGGGACAGTGGGTCACACACTGTCCTTTCACATTCTGGGACACTGGGTCACACACTTTCCTTTCACACACTGGGACAGTGGGTCACACACTGTCCTTTCACATTCTGGGACACTGGGTCACACACTTTCCTTTCACACTCTGGGACACTGGGTCACACACTTTCCTTTCACACACTGGGACAGTGGGTTACACGCTGTCCTTTCATACTCTGGGACACTGGGTCACACAATGTCTTTTCACACTCTGTGACAGTGGGTCATGCAGTGTTCTTTCACACTCTGGGACAGTGAGTCACACACTGTCCTTTCACACTCTGGGACAGTGGGTCATGCAGTGTTCTTTCACACTCTGGGACAGTGAGTCACACACTGTCCTTTCACACTCTGGGACAGTGGGTCACACACTGTTCTTTCACACTCTGGGACAGTGGGATCGGACACTGTCCTTTCACACTCTGGGACAGTGGGTCACACACTGTTCTTTCACACTCTGGGACAGTGAGTCACACATTGTCCTTTCACACTCTGGGACAGTCGGTTACACGCTGTCCTTTCACACTCTGGGACAGTGGGTGAGACACCCATACACCTATAGGGTGTGTGGCGCGAGCACACCTTGTAATTGTAGACTTGAGGAGTATATTTTGAACTTACATTTCAAATGGGTTTCTTCATGCACCTTCTCTGAGATGCTGTGAACCACGATTCTTTAAAATGCTGGCCGGACTCCATGAGTATGACAAGCCTATCTCTGCTATGCAGCCAGCCAGGTCAGGAGTCCAGAGTGTGTGTCACCATCCAAACCAGCCCACACCATTAAATGACAGTCCTGAAAATCAGAAATCAATGGAATGCGGTTGGGATCCCAGAATCTGGACCCGCCCACAAGTCACCGTGACTTGGTGTAAATCAAGCCCAACCTGTCAGATTTGATCATTTCAAATCTATGTTATATGATCAGGCTGTAACCTTGCATTGACACCTCAGCCCAGGAAATCAGCTTATAAAAGCTTGTTGAGTTCTCTGCACTTTACTGAAAACCAAAACCTAGAGAATCTAGGAGGGACCAAAACAGGTCAGGTTTGTGTCCACCTTTCCAAAAACTGTTCCACCCAAGCAGCTGCCAATCCTCTGGCTCTGCTAATTCCTAATTGCTGCAGGAACATTGAGTCGGGAAAGATCAGCCGACATCATCCGGGTGGTCAATCCTCCTATATAAAACAATAAAACCTATAGATAAACCTATGTAAACCCTCAATGAGTGTCAACCACACACTGCATAGTTGTGACACAGGTTTGGGATGGGGTATCAGGTAGGAGTGAATCACTGGCTTCAATCAGGACAGAGTATCACAACAAGACCTTTAAGGGCGGCACGGTAACACAGTGGTTAGCATTGCTACTTCACAGCGCCAGGCACCCGGGATCGATTCCCTGCTTGAGTCACTGTCTGTGTGGAGTCTGCACATTCTCCCTATGTGTGCATGGGTTTCCTCCGGGTGCTCTGGTTTCCTCCCACAATTCCCGAAATACGTGCTGTTAGGTAATTTGGACATTCTGAATTCTCCCTCTGTGAACCCGAACAGGTGCCGAAATGTGACGACCAGGGGCTTTTCACAGTAACTTCATTGCAATGTTAATGTAAGCCTACTTGTGACAATAAAGATTATTATTATTATGTTGCTATTGTACAGTATCACAATGCCACCTCCTTTAACCAAAGACCTTTGGTCAATTAGAAGTAGGTATTCAGGGCCCCCCTCTGAATGATGCACCACTAATAAGCAACTTGAAACAGAAAGCAGATGCTCTCCATCAACTGCCCCCCCCTCCCTCATCCCGATTCCCCCCCCGACCTCGGTCCATCACTCACGGAAGGCTGAGGTTTGCCGGCAGAGAACACATTCCCCCACCTGAGGGGGGACGCGGCGTGTATGTAGCTGTTGAAGAGAGATAGGCAGTCAGGCTGAGATTTTCCAGCATTTTCTCTTTGGTTTCAGATTCCAGCATCCACAGTAATTTGCTTTTATTTTAGTCAGGCTAAATGGCTCCCCTCTACTGCCCGCTCTCTCAACCTGTTGATACCCCCCTTGGCCATGCCCACGAGCTGTCCCAAGAGCTATTCTCTTGATATGCCTGCTCCCCTCCACACAGATGGCCAAAATCGGGGACATGAGGTTGAAGTACAGCCAGAAATTGAGGATAAGCTCCCTCTGGCTGCAGTCTGGAGGAGTTTCATTAGACTGCAGAAGTTCTAAGGAGCCTAGGAGTCTATGAATCAACGTAACCATCCACAGCACGGATCTGCCACATGCAACAGTGAGATAGAACATAGAACAGTACAGCACAGAACAGGCCCTTCGGCCCTCGATGTTGTGCCGAACAATGATCACCCTACTTTAAACCCACGTAACCCGTATACCCATAACCCAACAATCCCCCCATTAACCTTACACTACGGGCAATTTAGCATGGCCAATCCACCTAACCCGCACATCTTTGGACTGTGGGAGGAAACCGGAGCACCCGGAGGAAACCCACGCACGCACAGGGAGGACATGCAAACTCCACACAGACAGTGACCCAGCCGGGAATCGAACCTGGGACCCTGGAGCTGTGAAGCATTGATGCTAACCACCATGCTACCGTGAGGCCCCAGTCTCGGCACCAAATCCCCGAGGGTTAAAGGGAGGGTTCCCGCACGGGGGGCCCCGCCTGGACCAGGCAGTAGTAGGGAATGGAATGCCGCAGCCTGTTTGGACCAACGAGACGAGAACGGGGAGGGTGTGCAGCAGCAGCCCGTACAGGAAACGCAGGCGTGCAGACCTGAATGGCATGAGCGGGATTTCCAGGAATGTGCTCCAGTTGTGGAGCCAAGGTTCCTTAGGGAGGTTTTGGGGTCAGGCACCAATGAGGAATTCCAACCAAACGGGATTCAGTTCAGACAAGAGTGCTCCTCACGCCTGAGACACCCCGAGTGCAATTGGTGCCGAGATAGAAGAGAAAATATGCAGGCAAATTTCTGCTTGTAAGAGCAAGAGGGCAATAATAGTAGGAGACTTTAACTATCTCAATATCAACTGGGAATCAAACAATATAAGGGGAACTGAGGGAGAAAGATTTATGCAGTGTGTCTCGGAAAATGTTTTCACCCAATTAGTGACAAACACAACAAGAGGAGATGCAATTCTAGATCTCGTCTTGGGGAACAAATGGGTTAAGTTACAGTTGGCGACAATATCGGGGCTAGTGATCACAATTCAGTTAGGTTCTGTATTACCATGGACAAGGACAGAAGTAAAGTAGGAGTAAAAAATTTTAACTGGGGAAGGCAAATTTTGTAGAAATGAGAAGGGACTTAGCTGAGGTGGACGGGCCAGCACTGCTAGAGAATAAATCTGTGGAAAACCAGTGAGAAGCACTAAAAGGGGCGATCCTAAAGGTGCAAAGTAGACATGGCCACTCCAAGAATATGAGAGGTACTGTCAAACCTAGACCCCTGGTTGTCTAGAGGAATACAGGGGAAGATCAAACAGAAAAAGAAATTGCGTATGATTGGCATAAAGGACTAAGCACTGAAGATAGTCTAGACAAGTATAGGAAGTACAAGGACAAAGTTAAAAAGGAAATAAGGAAATCAAAGAGAGGGCATAAAAAAAGATTACCATGTAAAGTTAAAAGAAACCCAAAGATAGATCCCCCCTCATCCTTCTAAATTCCAACGAGTACAGTCCCAGTCTACTCAACCTCTCCTCATAATCCAACCCTTCAGCTCTGGGATTAACCTAGTGAATCTCCTCTGCACACCCTCCAGCGCCAGTACGTCCTTTCTCAAGTAAGGAGACCAAAACTGAACACAATACTCCAGGTGTGGCCGCACAACACCTTATACAATTGCAACATAACCTCCCTAGTCTTAAACTCCATCCCTCTAGCAATGAAGGACAAAATTCCATTTGCCTTCTTAATCACCTGTTGCACTTGTAAACCAACCTTCTGTGACTCATGCACTAGCACACCCAAGTCTCTCTGAACAGCGGCATGCTTTAATATTTATCGTTTAAATAATAATCCCGTTTGCTGTTATTCCTACCAAAATGGATAACCTCACATTTGTCAACATTGTATTCCATCTGCCAGACCCGAGCCCATTCACTTAACCTATCCAAATCCCTCTGCAGACTTCCAGTATCCTCTGCACTTTTCGCTTTACCACTCATCTTAGTATCATCTGCAAACTTGGACACATTGCCCTTGGTCCCCAACTCCAAATCATCAATGTAAATTGTGAACAATTGTGGGCCCAACACGGATCCCTGAGGGACACCACTAGCTACTGATTGCCAACCAGAGAAACACCCATTTATCCCAACTCTTTGTTCTATTAATTAACCAATCCTCTATCCATGCTACTACTTTACCCTTAATGCCATGCATCTTTATCTATGCAGCAACCTTTTGTGTGGCACCTTGTCAAAGGCTTTCTGGAAATCCAGATATACCACATCCATCGGCTCCCCGTTATCTACTGCACTGGTAATGTCCTCAAAAATTCCACTAAATTAGTTAGGCACGACCTGCCTTTTACGACCCATGCTGCGTCTGCCAATGGGACAATTTCTATCCAGATGCCTCGCAATTTCTTCCTTGATGATAGATTCCAGCATCTTCCCTATTACCGAAGTTAAACTCACTGGCCTATAATTTCCTGCTTTCTGCCTACCTCCTTTTTTAAACAGTGGCGTCACGTTTGCTAATTTCCATCCACCGGGACCACCCCAGAGTCTAGTGAATTTCGGTAAATTATCACCAGTGCATCTGCAATTTCCCTAGCCATCTCTTTTAGCACTCTGGATGCATTCCATCAGGGCCAGGAGACTTGTCTACCTTTAGCCCCATTAGCTTGCCCATCACTCCGCTCCTTAGTGATAACAATCGTCTCAAGGTCCTCACCTGTCATAGCCTCATTTCTATCAGTCACTGGCATGTTATTTGTGTCTTCCACTGTGAAGACCGACCCAAAAAACCTGTTCAGTTCCTCAGCCATTTCCTCATTTCCCATTATTAAAACTCCCTTCTCATCCTCTAAAGGACCAATATTTACCTTAGCCACTCTTTTTTGTCTTATATATTTGTAAAAACTTTTACTGTCTGTTTTTATATTCTGAGCCAATATATTGCCAACATAAAAGGTTAAACGTAAAAGGTTCATTAAGGAAAAAGTGGGATCGATCAGAGATGAAGAGGGAAACATGTGTGTAGATGCAGAGGCTGTGGGAAGGGTTTTAAATTAATATTTTGCCTCCATGTTGACAAAGGAAATGGATGATGAAGATATAGTAGTCCAGGAGGAACACTAAGATATCGAACAGGATAATCATAAAGAGAGAGGAAGTACTCGAAGGTTGAAATCCTTGAAAGTTGATAAGCTGCCAGGGGCAGATGGATTGTTTCCGAGGATACTGAAGGTGGTCAGGAAGGAGATAGCAGATGCTCTGAGGATGATTTCAATCCTCACTAGATACAAGGGAGGTACCAGAGGATTGGAGAAATGCAAATGTGGTTCCATTGTTTAAAAAGGGATCAAAGGAAATTGGGGAGGTGGTGACATTGTGATATTGTCACTGGACCAGTAAACCAGAAACACAGGATAATGCTCTGGGGATCCGGGTTCGGACTTTGCCAGTGCAGATGGTGAACAAAGAACAAAGAATACAGCAGAGGAACTGGCCCTTTGGTCCACCAAGTCTGTGCCGACCATGATGCCCCAAATAAAAATAAAAAACCTTCCAAGCAGCACGGTGGCACACTGGTAACACTGCTGCCTATAGCGCTGAGGACCCGGGTTCGATCCTGGCCCCGGGTCACTGTC